>NW_019272100.1:6143-313881 GCF_002738345.1 Cucurbita maxima | reverse complement strand
AAAAAAAAAAAAAAAAAAAAAAAAAAAAAAAAAAAAAAAAAAAAAAAAAAAAAAAAAAAAAAAAAAAAAAAAAAAAAAAAGTCAACCCACCAATGGATTGAAATTTTTTGATTTTTCAAAAATTCACGCAACCCAATATTTATGGTTTAAGCAAGGAGAACGGTGAGACAAGCAAGATAGAGACAACGAGTAGACAAAAGTGTCAAAGATGAACACGACCCTCCATAATGATATGATATTGTGAACTTTGAGTATAAGCTCTTATGATTTTGTTTTGGGTTTCCCCTCGAACAAAGTAACACATTTTGTTCGATACTTTAGTTGCTTTTTGACTATGCCTTCGAGGTTCATAATACTTTGTTCGACTAGCATGACTAAGTTTAGGGCATGACTCTGTTACCATGTTAGGAATCACGGATCTCCACAATGGTATGATATTGTCGACGTTGAGTCTAAGCTCTCATTGCTTTGTTTTGGGCTTCTCCAAAGCGCCTTAATCCAAAGGAGATAGTACTACTTGATTATAAATCCATGATCATTCCCTAAATTAGCAGATGTGAGACTTTCATCCAACAATATGAATCTCTTTAACCTTTATTTATATATATATATTAAAAATAAAAGTTAGGTTTAGAAAAAAAAAAAGTCTAATAAAATTTTAAAATTTAAAATTCATTTATAACAAATAATTAATTTAATGATCGTCTAACAAATTTTATAATTTTTAAAGGCATTCATCATTCGATGTAAAACTATATAAGGTATAGATTTAAAAATTTATAAAATTATTAGATATTTTTTAAAGTTTAAATTTTTATAAAATTAAGGATTTTTATTATATTATATATTGGTATGAAATATCAACTTAAAGAAAAATAAAGGGTAATATTCAATAAATTATAAGTAAAATATATGTATCAACATAAAGAGCATAATCACGATGTCATGAAACATGTACAATTTAAAAGCTTAGCATTATGATAGTGTTGCTAAATTGAAAGAATTAATCATTCCAAAACTTTGATTATCCTTTCAATGTTGGTATTAAGCTAAGGTTTGTGAGCTAATCCACTTTGACTCATGATAATGGTACCTCGTTTGCGGAAGAGGGTTGCTCCACCTGAATTATGACTCGATAACAATGTTTGATGTATTTTTAATCTAATCGATGATAGTACGTAGTAGCAGATTTCCAGTGTCGAATACAACACAACAAAATACTTCTAAAACACAGTTGATTATAGATATCATGAGCACGAGGTGCAGGATACTAGATCAAGAAACTCAAGCAACCATTCCCTTATAAGTTGATCGTTACAACTATATTATGAAAAAATGAGTTATGGTCCCTTGTGTAGTTCGTCCGAAGGCGACATGTGAGTGGCACTTATCGAACCACATGAAGGCTAAGAAAGACAAGTGTTATGATACGACTGAGGAGGATGTGTATCATAAAACACACCAAAAAGAGCGTGCATGATTGCCAAGTTGAGGCATAAGCAAGTTCAAAGGTAATAGTGGAGTCAAGGATGTCAACGACACACTTATGGAGCTAGATAGAGCATCAAGCCATAACCTAAAAAAATCTAGGTTTCGGTGTGAGTTTTGACATGTGGTTGTGGAGTTAAGTCTAAATATGTGAAAGTTGAAAGCATGCCCAAATCAGTGTCATTTTGACACCAAACGAATGCTCCATGAGGCCGCATGATCATTCACCAAAATAATGTCTACTTTGGCAAAAAGGAAAATGTCTCAGAAGGAAAGTGTGCCAATATTTAGATGGGACCGTCTACAACCATTGGATAATTGATGTTTATCGTGCTTATGTTGCAGTCTCGAAGACTGAAAAAGGTTTGACAGTGAGATAGGTTAAAAGTAACGTGCAGTTTTCATATTCATTTTGAAATACAATTGTTTCTAGTGGGTCATTCAACGTTTTGTCCAAAGTTCAGATTTTCATTTGAACAATGTCAAGATAAAGTGAGGGAGAAAGTCATTGAGAATGATGACTAGTTTAAATGGGAGAGAATGTCACGATCATATTAAGAATAGAGTATGTTGTGAGTCCCATGTACAGTTAGCTAGAAGGCGACATGCAGGTTGGCCATCAGGCCATGTGAGGATCGAAAAAGATAAGTTTCATGATCTGACCAAGAAGAATGACATATAATCCAACACAAAAAAATGATTGTACATGATTTCCTAGCTGAAGTATAAGCAGGTTTAAAGGCAATGATGAAGTCAAGGATGTCAAGGGGGCTAGGTAGGGCCTTGGGCCATAACCTAAAAAATCAGAGTTTTAGCGTGATCTCGACATGCATCTCTAGAGTTAAATCTGTTTATATAAAAGTTGAAAGCTCGAAAATTTTGATGTTATTTAGACACTTCACGAGACCGTAATACCATTTGCCAAAATGACATTTACTTTAGCTACAAGGAAAATGCCTCAAAATGTAGTATAGAGAGACATGGTGTCAACTGTCTACCACCCTTGAGCCTTATGGCCTAAGTGAGCTATCCCATGTTATATGCATGTCATGATGTGGGTGATCGTTGCAAGACGAGTGTCTTGGATCTTCTTTTGGGAATGGATTTTCAAGAATAGTGACTGACGACACGAGTGTGTTGATATTGCGCCTCGGCCCTTGAGTCAAAAGTTGGTATATAAAGGTCATTCTCTGGCACGATATAGATTAACTTACATGGACACGAGATGGTTCATGCCTCAATAATATTCAAATGGATGGATGTTTGAGATGTCCCAATTATAGAGTCAATTCTTGATAAACATGTTGGACCTAAGAGTTTTCAATTAGTACCATACTAAGTCAATATGTCCCAATATGTATTGTAATGTCCCAATAAGCTGGTTTGCATCAATATGTCTCGATAAGCATTATAACGCCTCGATTCGTCTCAATTACTAAAATCACCCAATAAGCTGGTTTGCATCAATATGTTTCGATAAGCATTATAACGCCTCGATTCGTCTCAATTACTAAAATCACCCAATAAGCTCCAATTTAATGTTTAAAGTTCATTTTGATCCAATGAAGAATCTAACATCTCAATGAAGTTATGGATCAATGTAGAAGAGTGGGAGGCATATTTTGAGAACCAAAATGATAAGATGAGATGCAATGTTGCATTCAAATGACCTTGACTTAGACCTAGTATAGACGTAAGGTTGAACTTTAGGACTAAGCCTAAATAGATTCAAGTTTACTAAAGTTGCAATCAAATGAAAATACATATACTAATGATGTGTATGACCATACATTTGTGCATGAGCTGTGTTTCAAACCTCACCTAATGTTAGACGAAGCTGCAAAGCTAGGCAAGAAAGTATATTGAGATTCAAGTTTTTCTTAAGGTTGGTCAAGAGTTGTGTTTGGTAAGCGAAGGAGAATCTCACCTAAGGTTTGATGAAATCACAAAGTCAGACGAGAAAGTATAATGGGGTTTGAGTTTTCCTTAAGACTAGTCATGATCGTGTTATAATCATGACACTGTACGATTTGAAAAATATGACCGTGACAGATCACTAATGCATCTAGGGTGTTGAGGATTGTTGGGAGGGTGTTCCACATTCACTAATTTAGGGAATGATCATAGGTTTATAAGTAAGAAATACATCTCTATTGGTATGAAGTCTTTTGGGGAAGCCCAAAGCAAAGCCACGAGAGATTATGCTCAAAGTGGATAATATTATGCCATTGTGGAGAATCGTGATTTCTAACATGGTTATCAAAGTCATGCCCTTAACTTAGCCATGTCAATAGAATACTCAAATGTCGAATAAAGAAGTTGCGAGTTTTGAATGTGTAATCAAAAGTGACTAAGTGTCGAACAAATAGTGTACTTTGTTCGAGAATTCCAGAGAAGGAGTCGAGCCTCAATCCACGGAAATGTAGTCTTTTGAGAAAGAATGAAGCAAAGCGACAATATTATACTATTGTGGAGAGTCGTGATTCCTGTCTCAAGAGCTATTCATAGAGCCATTCATATTGGTTAACTTATTCAATTTAAAGGTATTCTTCCATTTCATCATTTATTATATTATTTTCATCGTGCTTGCACTTTGCCTATGCTCCAAATATCATCAAGTTGCCTAACTAGTTTATTAGTATTCTAATTAGAATAAATCAAATTAATCATATATTTCTTTCCAAAATTAAATAATAATAATAAGAATAATAATAAATATCATCAAAAATATTTATTAACAAAAGCTACCATCGTTTTCATTTTTGGATGAACAAATCAAAGTAATTGACTTTTAAGCTAATACCTTTATTTATTGTTTTTTTAAAAAAATTCTTCGATATTTTCTCAACGCTTTCTATTTTATTCTTTTAGATAGAACGATAATACGACTCCGAACAGAAATATTTATTTGTAACACCTATGTAAGTTTAAGCTATATACGAGTTAAGGGTAATTTGAAAAAATAGCCCTACGAAGATATTTTTGGAAAAATAATCTGAAAAAAATAAAATAGACGTTAAATTCATGAGAAGTTTAGCTTTCGAAGACTGCCCTGCATTATAAGTTAAATTTACAAAAGTAACCCTAAAAAAAGACTACTAACAAAAATAGCCTTAAATTGAATAGCTTTCCAAATATTTGAAAAGCTAGCAAGTTGGGTCATTAATTAAAATGAATTAGGGGCTAATTGAGATGATTTATGGATAATCATCAAATTATTAATTAAAAAATAAAATTAAAAAATAAGATAAATATCAAAATTTCCCCCACTTGATTTTGGACAAATGGAGGATTTTTATTGGCTAAATTCAAATGCCTAAGTCCTTCCCCAACCTACTTTTTTTATTGAGAGATGTTTTGGACCAACTTTCTAAGATATATATAGCAAAAGAATTAGTATGGCTACTATAAAAACTCAAGTTTACTACCCATAGCTCGTTGATAGGGTTTATCTTCTTAGACTTTTTCTCAAGGTTTTCAAAACGTGTCTGCTAGTGAGAAGTTTCCACACCCTTATAAAGAACGTGTCGTTCTTCCCTCCAACCAACATGGGATCTCACAATCCACCTCCTTTCGGGGCCCAGCGTTTTCGCTAACATTCGTTCTCCTCTCTAATCGATGTGGCATCTCACAGTTACACAATGAATTAAATCCTATTTTGATATCTAAACTTTTAAATTTGTCTCATTTTAGTCCAAAAACTTTTAGATTGGAAGGAATGTCAAATTGAAAAGCTTTGGGCGAGTAGGCGGTGTCTATCATAAGGTCATCACAGATCACATGACCTTAGTTTAGAATGAAATAGAGTGTGATAACCACTCATTCTCACTTATAATTGGATGTATAGTACTTTTCTACACACCCACGCACATGCATGTGGATCCATTAGACAAACTCTCTAATATACTCACGACGTTTGATTATAGGTTTGTGCACTCTCACACTGGCAAAATTAGTGGAAAATAAAGGAATACAAATAAAATATCGTAAATGTATGTGTCGGTACATGATCGGTTGTGAATGTATCTAGAAAATGTTGTGCGTCGAAAGCGGAACAAATGTACTCACAACACCAAAGTTACTCAAGACATACAATGTGATACCCAAAACTTGATTTCAACGGTAGAAACAATGGCATTATATAGCCTTTTCTTGAACCTAAAAATATCAGCTAAACTAACCAAACCTAAAAATATCAGCAAAGACTTTTACCAGAGAAGAGGTCTTTACCCGAGAAGAGGTCCTAAAGAATAGAACTTCTGACAATTTACAACAATCTCCACCTTGTCATAAGATCTACAAGTTAAAAACGGATTTGGTTGCTACCACGTCAACACACTACTCCTTTCTTCCGAAGTTGATGAAATCCAAACTTCTGACAATTTACAACAATCTCCACCTTATCATAAGATCTACAAGTTAATCACGGATTTGGTTGCTACCACATCAACACACTACTCCTTTCTTCCGACGTTGATGAAATCCAAACAATGCCAAAACTTTTCACGAGCGATCACCTTTGTCAACATATTAGTAGGGTTATCAGCAGTTCCAATTTATAATAAACGACTTGCTAATAATTTCCCAAATAAAGTGAAAACGGACATCAATATGTTTTGTACGAGCATGATGAACTTAATTTTTGGACAAACAAACAGCGCTCTGGCTATCACAACACACATCTATATGTTCCTGCAAAATACCCAAGTCATTAATCAAACCATTCATCCAAATAGCTTCTTTAAAAGCTTCCGTTATTGCCATATACTCTGCTTCGGTGGTAGACAATACAACAGTAGACTGCAATGTTGAACGTCAACAAATAGGTCCACCAGCCATAGTAAATAAATAACCCGTAGTAGATCGTTGCTTATCCAAATCACCAACATAATCAGAATCCACATAACTAGCTACACGATTGTCAAGATTAAATATTTATTGTTTTTGAAACTTAATACCAACAACAATAGTACCAAGAATGTACCTAAGAATCCATTTGACAGCCTGCCAATGCTCTTTACCAGAATTATGCATATAACGACTCACCTTGCTTACTGCGTGTGAAAGATCAGGTCGAGTACACACCATAGCATACATCAAAGCACCAACAACATTTGTATAAGGAATATTTTCCATATACCTTTTGTCATCGTCAGAACTTGAACACATGGAAGCACTAAGCTTGAAATGAGGAGCAAGTGGAGTACTAACGGGTTTGGTTGAATTATTCAAACTAAATCTTGTCATTGTGTAGATATTGAGACTGAGTCAACCAAACTTTACTTTTTTTTTATCTCGCTCTATCTCCATTCTAAGTATTTTCTTTGCATTACCTAAGTCTTTCATTTCAAATGTTTTAGAAAGCTGATCTTTGAACTTATCAATCTCCACCTGTCTCTTTGAAGCAATTAACATATGATCAACATATAAGAGCAAATAGATAAACGATCCATCATCGAGACACCTATAATACACACAATGATCAAATTGACTATGAGTATACATATGCTCTACCATGAAATGATCAAACCTTTTATACCATTGGCGAGGGGATTGCTTCAGCCCATACAAAAATTTCTTCAATCTGCATACTAAATGTTGCTGTCCAACTACTCGAAAACCAACCGGTTGCGCCATATATATTTCTTCTTCCAAATCTCCATGCAAAAAAGCAGTTTTTACATCGCATTGTGCAAGCTCAAGATTTAATTGAGCAACCAAAGCCAACAAAATTCCAATGGAAGAATGTTTTACCACAAGTGAGAAAATTTCATTGTAATCAATACCTTCCTTTTGTGCGTAGCCTTTATCCACAAGTCGAACCTTATAATGTATTCCAGAAGAGTCTTCTTTTTTTTGCAAAAACCCATTTACAACCAATTTCCTTCTTACCTTTTGGAAGTTGTACCAAATCCCAAGTTTGATTTATCTCCAATGATGCTATCTCCTGATTCACAGCCTCTTGCCATCGTAAGTTATCTGGGCTCTAAATAGCATCTTTGTAACTGTTAGGAACTTCATCAATCAAAGAGAAAGCATATGCTATCATATCATCAAACCTTGCAGGTTTTCGAATTACCCTTCATGGGCTATTCTTGGCGATAGACTTAGGTTCCTCCACTCTTTCATTTACAAGGCTTTGCTCCTCAAGGCTTTGCTCTTTCTGTTCTAAGACATCAAAGTTATTATCTACTTGATCAATATGTTCTTCAGTAGGAGCAACCATATCAGGAGAGAATACCACATTCTCCACCTACTTCAATGCCTCATCATTTTTTTCAATTTTTTGCAAAAGCATTCCAGACTCATCGAATGTCACATCTCGACTATTAACAATCTTATTTATTTCTGGGCACCATAACCTATAGCCCTTCACACCTTTGCTAAAGCCCATAAACTTGGCTTTTTTGCTCTAGGATCCAGCTTTGAATCTACCACATGATAATAAGCAGAACACTCAAACACATGCAATTTATCATAATCACTAACGGGAGTACCTGACCATACCTCAAGCGGAGTTCTCCCACCATTTCCAGAAATAGGTAAACGATTCACCAAGTGAACTGCATAACTGAGAGCCTCAACCCAAAATGCTTTACTCAATCCTGCTTGAGACAATATGCATCGAACCTTCTCTATTAATGTCTGGTTCATTCTCTCAGCAACTCCATTTTGTTGTGGCTTACCAGGAACAATGAAATGTCGAACGATCCCTTCATCTCATCATACTTTAAGGAATGAATCATAAGTATATTCTTCCCCGTTGTCTAATCTCAGCTTTTTGATTTTCCTGTCCTTCTGATTCTCTACCATTTTCTTCCACTCTAGGAAGATTTGGAGAACCTCGTTTGTGTCTCATGGGATACATCCAAACTCTCTTTGAGTAGTCATAAATAAAGGTGACAACCCACCTCTTTCCTCCCAATGAGACATTCTTTGTGGGACCCCATACATAAGTGTGAACAAATCAATTTTACCAGTAGTGGCACCCTTAAGGACTCCTTGGTTCACCAATGTCTGAAGCGCCTTCTCACCAGCATGCCCGAGTCGCATGTGCCATAATTTCAATATGTCTTGTTCTTTCGAACTTGCCACAGCAGCATGCCCAATTATTGTGATTCCGTTGAGGTAGTATATGCTACCTCTTCTAGTTCTTGTAATTGTCACCAAAGCTCCACGAGCTACTTTCAAATTCCCTCCTTCCAAAATGATGCGATAACCACTCGCATCCAAAATGCTAAGGGAAATCAAATTTTTCTTCAAGTCAGAGACATACCTCACATCATTGAGTTTTCGTATAACCCCATCAAACATCTTGATTTGTATTGAGCTGATTCCCATCATCTTGCAAGTACTATCATTGCCCATATAGACAACTCCACCATTGAACTTTTTGAAGTCCAAAAACATCTCTCTATTGGGACACATATGATAGAAGCACCCAGAATCAAGAATCCAGGAGATTGTCAAGGCATCATCTGTATCAGTATCGTCATCTCTAACCACATTGGACTTCGACCCCTTCTCTTTTAAAATCGGACAATCTTTCTTCCAATGGCCTTTCTGTCGACAATATGCACGCTCATTTTTATCAAGTTTTCTCCAATTATCAGATCTACCTCTCGACTTTAATCGGGACTCTCCACATTCGTTCCTTTTCCAAGTAGATGTCCTTCCATGAGCAGTGAGAACATTTGAGCTAGAGCCTTGATATGTCTCATTTTCCTTCTTTCGCATCTCATTGTTTATTAAGGCATTTGAACATCTTCAAAATCAATATTAGTGATTCCATGTAGTAGGGTTGTTACTAAAAACTCGTAGGATTCCGGCAAAAAATTTAATAACAACAACGCCTTGTCCTCGTCATCAATTTTAACATCAAGATTGAGCAAATCAGTGATGATTTTGTTAAAATCATCCAAATGCTCACCCATTGAGATACCTTACTTGTAGTCAAAACAGAAGAGTTTCTTCTTCAAATAGCGTTTATTTTCCACACTCTTCTTCATATATTTTGCCTCAAGTTTGTCCCATAATTCTTTCGCCATGGTAACCTTCATAAATGGATATTTCTGATCCTTGCCAAGACAGGATCGAATAATTCCACAGGCTTGCCGATTTAATTTCGTCCATTCTTCTTCTGTCATGTCTTCAGGCATCTCCTCTTAGAGAGAAACATCGAGGTCTTGCATGACCAGCAAATCTCTAACTTCGCCTCGCCAAACACCAAAATTATTGGTTCCATCAAATTTCTCTTCGATTGTGAGCACGTCTAATGGTCGATGAGGGCAAAACTTTCACAATACCCCAAATACCACAATAAGGCTCTGATACCACTTGTTGTGCGCCGAAAGCGGAACAAATGTACTCACAACACCAAAGTTACTCAAGACATACAATGTAACACCCAAAATTTGATGATTTCAACGGCAGAAAGAATGGCATTACATAGCCCTTTGTTGAACTTAAAAATATCAGCTAAACTAACCAAACCTAAAAATATCAGCAAGACTGAGAAGAGTTATGACAATTTACAACAAAAAATGGTGTAAAAATTCACAAGAATAAGTACATATATACACTATCACAAGTAGCGAATAATATGTAAATGATTCCTCAGGGAGTTATGATGAATTTTTTCCTCTATTAATTGGGATCTACAAGTTGAGCATGGGTGACATCAATAATTGGTCATGATGTTGTTTAATGACGAAATATAAACGATAGTACTGAGAGCATGTTAACGCAGAACTAACCGTTATGCCCAAATTTATACCGTCATGAAGATTGGACGGGGGATATAACTTCAGCTACTTATTCGTATTAATACCAAAATAGGGTTTCACATTGGCCTATTCTCTCATAAGAGTGTCGAGGTTGCTAACTCTTGTTTAACGCCCTAAAAATGTGTGTTAGTAAGCTTCTTTTGAGTCATGTTCTTCTCACGATTGTTTCAATATCTCTATTGACTATTAAGACTTCTCAATCTTAATGCCATTAAGTATGAATAATCTTTAAGAGATACAACTATCACTAATAAGATGAGAGTAGCTTAAAATTACATCCTCCTTTCCTCGAGTTTAGCTATAACTCAATGCAATATTCAATAAGTTCAATAAAACAATAAACATCTCTCGAGTCGAACGAAAAAGATCGAAAATAAGTTCACTTAAATAATATCTTCCTTGGCTCCAGTAAGGTTCCCCTTGCGTGAAGGTCTACAGTTGATGAAGGTTGATTTGGATTAGCATTTTGGGTAGGGTTGGGTTCATTTTTTGGAACCCAAACTAAATCGGTTCGGTTTCGGGTTTGTGGGTAAAACCTTCGGGTTGGCCCGAGCTAAATAAAATATATAAATTATATTAAGAATCTTTTTACATTAATAGATTTGCGAGAGTGGTACCTTGGCCTCTCCAAAGACACTCACGCCTGAGTTTGATGCCACAGTATTTAGCTTTCTTTAGTTTTATGACAATGTTGAACTATGTTAATATGTTACAATTTTCGCTTCTTGTTTTTTTTTTTATAGATTCTTTTTTTTATGTGAATAATTATAGATCGATTTGTGTTTTTTTGTGAACTTTTAATATATTTTATCTATGATTGTATCCGAATAATTATAAATTGTGGATAAATAAATATTAAAAAAAAAATTTGACAACTTGATAACCCAACCTGAAATAGAGGGTTGGGATGGGTTGAGTTGTGAAAATTTTCGGGTTTGATTGGGATACCAATCCAACAAACCCGAATTTTGAGTTGGGTAAAAAAAATTCATTTTAATAGCTCATAATTTAAAATAACATTATATGTGCTATTCATATATCAAACCATTAACCCAACCAAGCCAGTAAACGTTCAACAATAAATCCACGAGCTTAATCTAAATGTTTTATACGCCCACGAGCTAAGCATATAGCTTAGATCAACTCTAACAGAGTCCAATTTCACCTACAACCTTCAAAACACGTGAAATATTATAACCACAAACGGTAAGAAAATCTACGAAATCGACTAAAAAGGATCATAAACTAATAATAAACTTGAACCAAAACACACTAAACCAGAATGAACCAGCTTTAAACAAGCCTGAACCGAAGCTGGAAAAGTTGTATTAGACATGAACCAGATTTGAATTGTGTCTGAGGCGCTGAGCCTCGTTGGACCTTGTGGCGCATAGGTGGACCTCACGCCTTTGCTTTGGGTTGAGTTGAGCATCACCTGAACTTAGTTGCTTTTGAACTATTTCTTCTCTACTCATTAACTTAGGCCTTTGTACTTCTCTTTTGGTGAAGGTATACAAGGGTAGCGGGATCCCATATTGATTGGGGAGTAGAACGAAACATTCTTTATAAGAGTGTGGAAACCTCTCTCTAACAGATGCGTTTTAAAATCCTTGAGATAAACCTTAAAAGGGAAAGCCCAAAGCTAGGGTAAGCTTGGACCCAAAGAAGACAATATCTGCTAGGGTAAGCTTGTGCCGTTACAAATTTAGAGAAAGAAAAGAGATCATTATCAATGGCCTCAATGAACCAGAATCAATAGAGTTTTCAATAAAGAAATTGAGTCAATAACGACCTAAATCATGAAAATATAATTGCATGAATTTGAGTGAACCGAATCACTGTCTCATTGTGTAACAACCCACTTTTCGAGACTTCGAATCACAAATTACAACATAGACTCGAGGGTAAAACGAGGATAAAATTATTCCTTTTTAAAATAGATGATCGAGAAATTCAAAATATTAGAAATATAAATTTATATTAAATATTTGAAACGTATCATACGTGTCCATGGAAGTTATACAAATGTTTACAAATAAATACAATATTCTAAAACGATATTAAAATACAAAACACGAGCAATGATATAAGATCTAACGGCCTTTGTAACTATACAACTCCTGCTAAACTGCTTTGCTAGTCTTGACTTATGCGATTGTTACATCGAGCCGCCTCCAGGATTTGATTCCGCGTACAGCTTAGCTGAGCTACTTTCCCTTGTAGTCAGTTCGTGTAAGCTTGATGGTTCCTCTCGTATTATTCAACTTGGATTATCTGTCTTGGACCCTATTTTACTGTTTCAAACCCTTTCCTTCCATTATGGACCCTCTCGGAGCTAATTTTTATGTTGTTGGGAGTGCTTAAGGTCAGTATACGAAATCTTTAGCCAATTTTAAGTATTATGATAAAAAAGTTTTGATTAATTGATATTGTTAGGTGAATTAAGTCATTTAATATGCTTAACACAATGTCGTGACACTCGTTAGATGGAATTGAATTCTAAGAAGCGTGATCAGGCTAGCTGCAAGAAGACTTAGTGACTCCAATTTAGGTGAAATTGGTCTTACTGTTGGCACACTCTCAAGCTAAGTTGGATGACTTGAGTGATGTATGAACGACACGTACCCTATGACCCATTTATGTGTAATTTTCTGGTGTCATGATATGTTATGCTATGATTATGTGATGTTGTCATGATTACGTGATGATATAAGTATTATGTGATGTATGCACTTTTAGTATGTTATGCCATGTATGTGAATATACCATGTATATTATGCCTATGAGATACCTTTGAACCATGTGTGTTAACATTGAAAGTAATATTAGGTATACGTATGTATGTCTCATAGGAGAGTTATGTTATGAAAAGAATGGAAGTACTTTGTGCACGATATTCATATACTATATTTTGAACTATGAGACCTCATGCATGTTGTATGTTACAAGCATGGATACTTCCCCAGTACGTTTTGTATGGACGTGTACACCATGGTACATGTTAGGTTGAATGACACCGTGTTCTCTATGAGTCACGAGCTCACATATATATATATATATATATATATATATAGGAGATGATTATATGTATGGGCCTTGATCCACCTTAACAAACCAATAAATCAGTAGAAGTAGCTCCAAGAATAGGAGACAAGGAAATAAGGAGACTTGGCTCCAAGAATAGAAGATTCTCTTACTATGTATAGATATAACCTTCTATGTTTAACTCCCCTCAATCTGGAGGATGAACTATTAAGTTTAGATTGCACCAAAAACTTCTAAAAGGAGGAGCTGGCAGTGGCCTTGTCATGATATTGCCGAGCTGATCCTTGGAAGATATGAACCGCACATCAAGCTGATGAGTCGATACTTGTTCACGAATGAAGTGATAATCATCCTCAACATGCTTCGTCCATCAATGAAAGATTGGATTGGCGGACAAATAGGTGGCACTAATGTTGTCACACCATAGGCTAGGCGCTCACGCTTCCGAAATTTCAAGCTCACACAAGAGGACTTGGATCCAGATTAATTCGACAGTGGCATCAGCAACCGCCTTGTATTCGGCCTTCGCACTAGAACGAGAAACTATCTATTGTTTCCTTAAACTCCAGGAGATAAGCCTCCAGTGCTTCAACGGTTATTAGGATTCCCAACCCAATTAGCAACTTAGAAGGCACTAAGCAAGTCAGTGCTGAACTTTGTAAAACAAAGGCATATATCAATAATGTCATGTAGATAACGGAGAATTCGTTTGATCGCCGCTCAATATACAGAAGTCGGGGAGGACATGAACTAGCTCACTCTGTTGACACAGAAGAAGATATCAGGACGTGTCAGAGAAAAATATTGGAGAGCACCAACGACATTTCAACAACGAGTAGTATCCTTAGATGAGAGCTTTTCACCAACCTCCAATAACTTCTCATTAGGAAGCATAGGTGTGGGCAAATCTTTGGAGGTAAGCATATTGGTTCTGGGCAATAAATCTTGAAGGTATTTATGTTGTGTCAAAATAAGTCCATTGAAAGTATGACATACCTTAATCCCAAGGAAATAACTCGAAGTGCCAAGATGAGCTGATGATAATAATGTCATCAACATAGATGAGGATATGCATCCAAATGCCCGTCTTTTTAAAAATGAAAAGAGAGACATTAACCTTTGGAGGTGTAAAATCCAGTTCCAATAGTTTGGAGCTAGGGCGAGAAAACTAGGCACATAGAGCTTGTTTGAGGCCATAAAGCTACTTATCCAGCTTCTAAAAATAACTAGAATGTTGAGAATCCACAAATCCAGAACGTTGCTTCATATAAACATTTTCATTCAGAAGGCCATGAAAAAAAGCATTCTGAATATCAATCTGCCAAATAGCCCATCCACGAGAAATAGAAGGCCATGAAGAAAAGCATTCTAAATATCAATCTGTTGAATAGACCAACCACGAGAAACAACAAGAGATAATAAGATCCGAATGATAGTGGACTTAACAATTGGACTAAAGGTATATTCCTAATCAATGCCATACTATTGTTTATGTTGGATGATGAAAGTCCCACATCGGTTAATTTAGGGAATGGTCATGGGTTTATAATCTAAGAATACACTCTTCATTGGTGTGAGGCCTTTTGGGAAGCCCAAAGCAAAGCCATGAGAGCTTATGCTCAAAGTGGACAATATCATACCATTGTGGAGAGTCGTGTTCGTCTAACGTGGTATCAGAGCCATGCCCTAAACTTAGCCGTGCCAATAGATTGGCAAATCCTTAACCCTTTGCAACCAGGCGTGCTTTGTAGCGATCAATAGAGCCATCTGACTTTTGCTTTTGAGTTTGAAAACTCATTTGCAATCAATAACGTTAAGACTAGCACGAGGAGGAACTAAGTGTCATGTCTTATTTTTTAGAAGTGCCTAAAATTTATCATTCATTGTCTGACACCAGAGGGGATGCTCCATAGTAGTAATATGTGAAGTAGATTTAGAGGCAGAAGACCGAACCCAGAATATGTTACTGTTCTATCTGTACGCACCTTGGGTTGCTTGATATTGTGCTTCAATCGAGTACCATATGGATGAACAGTAGGTGCAGGATCCACAACTGAGGGGACAGTCGTACCAGCCGTTGCGAGGGGTGCAGTCGGTGCTACAGCAATCGGTCGATTAGCGGTCGAGGACCTGACCAGGCATTGCGCACTCCGAGATGAGCCAAGAGACCGGTCCCCAGGATCAAAGCCCAGAGAATTTGGGTGGGGCCCAAGCGATATAGGAATATCATCTACTGACGGAGGATCTAAGGCCCCAATCATTGGCAGAACAACCGCCGATTTGCGTGGCAGCGACGCGGAGAATTGCGGCAGCAATCTCGAAGCTCATGTGGGCATTAGATTTTTTGCATCTAAAGAGTTAATAGGCACAAATATATGCATATGATCCTGCTCCAAATTAGTACTTATGTTACCCAAATGCAAGGTGTGCAAATAAAGGGCATTGTGCGTCAGCTTCAAAGTTGGGGAAGAACTAGGTGGTGCTCTCTTGAACGAAAAAACATTCTCATCACATATGACGTCTCTAGAAATATAGAAACAAATAAAATCGGTGTCACAGTAGCCTAGAAAGACACATTCCTTGGATCAAAACGAGAGCTTTTGTTTGTTATTTGAGCGAAAATGAGACCAACAAGCACACTAAAATTTTTTTAACAAGGAGTAACTTGGTGGGGTATGAAAAAGACGCTCTAAGGAACACGTCATCCCAAAATTTAATAGGTACATTAGCATGAGCTAGAAGGACTAGGCTAGTTTCAATAATATGACGGTGCTTGCGTTCAGCAGACCTATTTTGTTGATGCGTGTGAGGGCAAGAAACATGATGAGAAATTCCAAGGGAACGAAAGAATTTGTTATGAATTTTTCTGATATTCTCTATCTCAATTAGACTGGACACACTTGATTTTAGTATCCAGGAGGTGCTCAACATGAGCTTGGAACTACAAAAGTATACGAGGAGCTTCTGTATGGTCATGCATGAAATAAATCTACAGAGATTTACTAAAATCATTAATGAAGCTGATATAATATTTAAAACCCCCAACAGATGGAGGTGCAGGACCCCAAACATCTTGAAAAAATGAGTTCCAAAGGTGACAAAGGCCGATGAAAAGAACTAGAGTATGATAATTGATGACTTTTTTGCTAACTGACACGCATTACAAACTGGCAAAGGTGACTCACTAGCACACAAAATATTATTGAGACGCAAAATTGACTTCAATACTTGAGATGAAAGATGTTCAAGACGTGCATGCCATTGGGTGTGAGTAGTAGATCTGCTCACTAAGGCATTTTTGAGATCATCGACATCATATAACTTGATAACTTCTCTAATAAATGTTGATTTCGAAACTTGAACAATGGAGCCTCACTATCTCATTGTGTAACAACCCACTTTTCGAGACTTCGAATCACGAATTACAACATATACTTGAGGGTAAAACGAGGATAAAATTATTCCTTTTTAAAATAGATGACTCAAAAATTCAAAATATTAGAAATATAAATTTATATTAAGTATTTGAAACGTATCATACGTGTCCATGGAAGTTATACAAATGTTTACAAATAAATACAGTATTCTAAAATGATATTAAAATACAAAACACGAACAATGATATAGATCTAACAGCCTTTACAACTGCACAACTCCTGCACACTTCTGCCATTATGCCTATGTACGTCTCATACATGGATACTTTCCTGGTATGTTTTGTATGGGCGCATACACCATGGTACGATATAGATTGAATGGCATTGTGTCCTCTATGGATCACGACCTCACATATATATAGGAGATGTGTACAATGAAGATTGCATGTGTGGGCCTTCATCACTGTAAAAAACTTAAATAAGATGAACCATCCCCAAGAATAGAAGACCCGAAAATGAGGAGAAGCAACTCCAAGAATAGAAGACAAGGAAATCAGGATAACTCCAAGAATAGAAGATTCTCCTACTATGTATAGATATAAACTTCTAGGTTTAACTCCTTCCTCAGTTTGGACGATGTACTACTAAGTTCGGATTGCACGGAAAACTCCTAAAAGAAGGACCTAACAGTGGCTTTGTCATGATATCGACGAGATGATCCTTTAAAAATATGAGCTGTACATCAAGATGATGAGTTGATACTCGTTCATTAATGATATGATAATCAACCTCAACATGCTTTGTTCGTCGATGAAAGATTGGATTGGCGGACAAATAGGTGGCACTAATGTTGTCACATCACAGGTTAGGCGCTTGCGCTTGCGCTTGCGAAATCTCGAGCTCATACAAGAGGACTTGGATGCAGATTTATTCGACAGTGGCATCAGCAACTGCCTTGTATTCGACCTCCTACGAGAACGAGAAACTGTCGATTGTTTCCTTAAACTCCAGGAGATAAGCCTCTAGTGCTTTGACGGTCATTAGGATTCCCATCCTAATCAGCATCCAAGAAGACATTAAGCAAATCAGCGCTGAACTTTGTAAAACACAAGCCCATATCAATAGTGTCATGTAGATAACAGAGAATTCGTTTGACCACCGCCCAATGTACAGAAGTCGAGGAAGACATGAACTAGCACACTCTGTTGACAATGAAGGAGATATCAGGACGTGTAAGAGAAAAATATTGGAGAGCAACAACGACACTCCGATAGTGAGTAGTATCCTTAGATGAGAGATTTTCACCACCATCCAATAACAACTTTTCACTAGGAAGCATAGGCGTGGGCACACCTTTGGAGGTGAGCATATTAATTCTGAGAAATAAATCTTGAACGTATTTATGTTGTGTTAGAAGAAGTTCATTGGAAGTATGACGAACCTCAATCCCAAGGAAATAACTCAAAGTGCCAAGATCTTTGACGACAAAATCTTCCCAACGCTGTGTAAGAAGTTTCATAGTAGGCATAGAAGATGAGCTGATGATAATAATGTCATCAATATAGATGAGGATATACATCCGAATGTCTGTCTCTTTAAAAATGAAAAGAGAGACATCAACCTTTGGAGGTGTAAAATTCAGTTGTAATAGTTTGGAGCTAAGGTGAGAAAACCAGGCACACAGAGCTTGTTTGAGGCCATGAAACGACTTATCCAGCTTGCAAAGATAACTAGGATGTTGAGAATTCACAAATCTAGGGGGATACTACATGTAAACATCTTCATTAAGAAGGTCATGAAGAAAAGCATTCTGAATATCAATCTGCCAAATAGCCCAACCACGAGAATAGAAGGCCATGAAGAAAAGCATTCTGAATATCATCTGTCGAATAGCCCAACCACGAGAGACAACAAAAGTTAATAAGATTCGAATGGTAGTGGGATTTACAACTAGATTGAAGATATATTCATAATTAATGTCATACTGCTGTTTAAATCCTTTAGCATGCTGTTTAAATCCTTTAGCAACCAGACATACTTTGTAGTGATCAATAGAGCCATCTGGCTTTTGCTTGAGTTTGAAAACTCATTTGCAATCAATAACGTTAACACTAGCACAAGGAGGAACTAAGTGCCATGTCTTATTTTTAGGAAGTGCCTGAAATTCATCATTCATTGTCTGACGCTAGAGGGGATGCTCCATAGCAGTAATATGTGAACTAGATTCAGAGAGAGAAGACCGAACCACAGAATATGTTACTGTTTCATCTATATGCACCTTGGATTGCTTGATATTATTCTTCAATCGAGTACCATTCGAATGAGAAGTAGGTGCAGGATACACAGCTTAGGGGACAGTCGTACTAGCCGTTGTGAGGGGAGCAGTCAGTGCTATAACAGTCGGTTGACCAGTGGTCGAGGGCCTGACTGGGCGTTGTGCACTTTGAGGTGAGTCAGGAAACCTGTCCCCAGGAACAAAGCCCTAGAGGATCTGGGTGGGGCCTAGGTGATGCGGGAATATCATTGACTGGCGGAGGATCTGAGGCCCCAATCATTGGCAGAACAACCGCCGATTCGTTCGGTAGCGACGCGGAGGATTGCGGTGGCAATCCCGTAGCTGATGTGGGCACCAGACTTTCTGCATCTAAAGAGTTAGTAGGCATAAATATATGCATATGATCATGTTCCAAATTAGTATATTTGTTACCCAAATGCAAGGTGCGCAAATCAAGGGCATTGTGCTTCGGAGTGAGGCTCGCTTGAACGGAAAACATTCTCATCAAATATAACGTCTCTAGAAATATAGACACAACCAAAATCGGTGTCAAGGTAGCCAAGAAAGACACTTTCCTTTGACCGAAAAGAGAGCTTTTGTTTCTTATCAGGGAGAAGATGAGGTCAACAAGCACACTAAAAAAAACTTTTAATAAGGAGTAATTTGGTGGGGTATGAAAAAAAACGCTCTAAGGGGCATTTGTTATCGATGACACGAGTAGGAGACGATTTATGAGATATGTGGCTGTAAGAAACGCATCATCCCAAAATTTAGTAGGTACATCAGTAAGAGCTAGAAGGGCTAGGTCAGTTTCAACAACATGATAGAGCTTGCATTCAGCCTCCCTTTTTTTTTTTTATCATTATGCATGTGAGGGCAAGAAACACGATGACAAATTCCAAGGGAATGAAATAATTTGTTATGAATTTTCTTATATTATCCACCTCAGTCAGACTGAACGTACTTGATTTTAGTATCTAGAAGGTACTCAACATGAGCTTGGAACTACAAAAGTATACGAGAAGCTTATGTACGATCATGCATCAAATTAATCCACGAACAAATGGAGGTGCAGGACCCCAAACATCTGAAAAATCAGTTCCAAAGCTGACGAAGACCGATGAAAAGAACTAGTAATTGATGACTTTTATCTAACTGACACGCATTACAAACTGGCAAAGGTGACTCATTAGCACATGAAATATTATTGAGATGCAAAATTGACTTCACTACTTGAGATGAAGGATGTCCAAGACGTACATGTCATCGACATCAGATGGTTTGATAGGATAGAGACCAGACTCACACCTCCCGTCTAGAAGACTTTTCCTTGATCGTCGATCCTTAATAGAAAAATGCCAAGGATGGTATTCAAAGAATACGTCGTTATCACGAAAAAATTCATGAACAGAAAGAAGATGTTTGAAAATTTAATGCACATGCAAAATATTACGCAATGCAAGAGGACGAGCAACAGTATTAATTGAAGAATGAATAGTATGCAAAATCTGCAAACCTGCTCCATTGCATACTTGAACTTGTTCACCTCCATGAGCTCGTTCATGCACAACAAGACGATCAAGGTCACTGGTGATATGATCAGTGGCGCTTGTATCGCTGTATCAATTTGGGTCAATCTTGTAAGAGGAAGTAGCCATAGATTTGGCAGGAGGGATGAGCAAAAGGGTCACGACGATCACCAGCAGGACGAGAGGGTGCACCGCTTCAAGAACGGCCATGACCACAATCCCCATGCCCACGACTCTTCTGCTAACCACCAGGACCAACATAATTGGCCAAAGATCCAGGATTTAACTGAAGTTCAGCCTGGTGTTGTAGTTGGCGAGCTTCAAATGCCATTAGATGTGCAAACACAGCATCAAGCGTGAGGGCTTCACTCTTGGTAGTCATCAAGGTGATGAAGGGATCATAGTTAGGGCCAAAACCAGTGAGGAGATACGCGATCATGTCATCATCCTGCAAGATAGAGCCGGTGATGGCCATCTCGGTGGCCAGCCCTTTGATCTTGCAAAAATAATCTATAGTTGACAAATTACATTTCTTGGACGTGGTGAGCTCAACATGGATCTGAACAGTGCGAGCACGAGTTGACGACGAAAACATCCGCTGCAAAGTATCCCCAGCCCCCTTGGACGTAGTAATGACAACCACATCGTGAAGAATCTCCTCAGACATGGAGGAGAGAAGGCCACTAAGGACTTGTTGATCCTGAGCATACCACTGATCATAGGCCGGATTAGAGACAAGGTCAGCACCAACAGTGGTTGAGGAAGAGACCAGCTTGGCAGGTGCGACAATAGTGCCATCGAGGTAGCCCATAAGCTTCATACTCTGTAGGTAGGGGAGGAGCTGGACGCGCCATATGATGAAATTGTTCTTAGTGAGACGGATTGTGACAGCATGGTGGAGAGAGATTCGGGCAAAGGTCAATGCTATGGTAGATGAGATCGGGTTGGAGATGGTGGTTGGGGAGGAGGAAGAAGATATGGTAGACATTATTAATGAATAAACCTTGGCTCTGATACCATGTTAGGTTGAATGGCACTGTGTCCTCTATGGGTCACGACCTCACATATATGTAGGAGATGTGTACAATGAAGATTACATGCATGAGCTTTGATCCACGGTAACAAACCAGGAAATCAGGAGATGCAACTCCAAGAATAGAAGATTCTCCTACTATGTCTAGATATAACCTTCTACGCTTAACACGATACACACTCCTCCTTCCATTGATTTCAAGCCGTATGAGCATGTGCTAGCTTATAATTAGGCGTAGGGGATATGCGAGCTCACTTAGTGGGTTAATGTGGGCATGAGCGAATCGTATATATAGAAATACTACACATCCCACCATAATTGGATGAGAAAGTAAAACTTAAGAAACATTCACAAAAAGATAAAGTCTCATTATTATCGCATATGATTGCATTTTTTGAACCAACAACAGAGCTACTTCTTAACTATTTTCAAATACTTAAATCATGTTTACTATTTTATTAACATTTGTTTTGCTTTTAAACTTGACCAGAGAGGTTGTACTTTTTTTTTTTGTACATTTTTTTTTAGCTTCAAATGCATTTATGAACTCCAATTTATAGTACATTGTTTTAAACGATTTTTCCTACTTAGTAGTCGGGATATACATGTAATGACAACCTTATATTTTTAATGGAAAAATAGGGTCGTTACACTAATGAACGTCTCAATGAAATTCAAATTCATGAAGTTTTGACCATCTCTCTTAACAAAAAGGATAAAATAGAGAATAAAAAATACATATCATTACTATATCAAATTTACATAACAGATTTTACGAATTTCGATGTAGAATAATGAAAAAGGTTGAGATTTTCAATCAAGGAAAGGCTGAAAAGATTTGATTTTGTATTTTAATATCGAAATGTTAATGATGAGAAAGTGAGAGTATTGTTTGGCAAAACACCAACCAAAGCCATCACCAAATATCCATATTTGTTTTCCTTTTTTTCCACTACTCTTCTTTACATACCTGACGTTGCCCACTTCACACTTCCCATCAATCCATCCCGTTCGGGACTTAGAATCCTTACTAGCACACCACCTCGTGTCTATCTCTTCGGGGAACTGGCATACCGTCGTGTCTACCCCCTTTCAAAAACTGGCACACCGTCTTGTGTTTACCCCCCTTTCCATCAAATCTACCCCCTTTAGGGCCAGGGTTCTTACTGGCACACCGCCTCGTGTCTACCCCTGTCGGAAAAGGGCTGTCTTGTTGGCACATCACCCAGTGTCTGGCTCTGATACCATTTGTAACGGCCCACCGCCTCGTGTCTACCCCCTTTAAGAAAGGGCCTCTTTGTTGACACATTACCTAATGTCTGGCTCTGATATTATTTGTAACGGCCCACCGCCTCGTGTCTACCCCCTTTGAGAAAGTGCCTCCTTGTTGACACATCACCCAGTGTCTGGCTTTGATATCATTTGTAACGGCCTAGACTCACCGCTAACAGATATTGTCTGCTTTGGGTTTTTCTTTTTGAGCTTTCTCTCAAAGTTTTTAAAACTCGTCTGCTACGGAGAAGTTTACACACCCTTTATAAAAGGTGTTTTGTTCTCCTCCCCAACCGATGTGGGATCTCACATTTTTTAACCAATGAAAACCTATTTCAAATAATTTTGAATATGATTTTTAACCATTCCAGTTACTCTCAAATATGTTTTCAATATTTTGTTTATAACTCATTTTAATTTGAAAACTAAATTAATATATTAAAAATATTGTTTTGATTAATTCGTAGGTGAGATAGATTTGATTGAGATTTATGTTTCAATTAAGGAGGAGAACAAAACACCATTTATAAAGGTGTGGAAACTTTTCCTTAGTATACTTGTTTTAAAGCTTTGAGGGGAAGTCTAAAGAAACAATATCTGCTAGTGGTGGGCCTAGGCTGTTATAAATGGTATCAGAGCTAGACACTAGACGATGTGCCAGTCTTCTCGTTGTTCCCCGAAGGGGGGTAGACACGAGGCGGTGCGCCAGTAAGGATGCTAGGCGCCAAAGGGGGTGGACTTGGTGGTGGTCCCACATCGATTGGAGAAAGGAACGAGTGCCAGCAAGGACGCTGGACCTCGAAGGGGGTGGATTGCAATGTCCCAAATTGGTTAATAAACCACCATTTATAAGGGTGTGGAAATCTTCCCGTAACATACGCATTTTTAAAGCCTTGAGAGGAAGCCCAAAAAGAAAAGTCTAAAGAGGACAATATCGGCTGGCGGTGGACATGGATCATTACAAATAAGACCTCGACTTTATAGCACTTTTGAGAACGTAAGTTTGGTCAAGGATTAACGAAGAGAGGTAAATGACGTAATCATAATAAATATTGGCGTAAGATATCAAGATATATTAGGGTTACGAGTTTAACATATTCACCTTCTATGAATTATGAAAAGAAAGCAAAAGATAAAAGAATAGTAAGAAAGAAACAAAAGTTAAGATTATGTTTTGATTAACTTTGTATGTAATAATGAATAAATCTAGTGTGTTTGGCTAACAAAATTAATCGCTTTTCAAATAGTTATATTGGTTAATAATCATTGTTTAATTGTCCGTTTACATGTGATTATAAAAATACTTATTATTCATAAACAAATCTTAAATAATGCTAAGCTTTAAAAGTTATGTGAAATTTAATTACTTTTATGCCCTTTATCACATAAAATTCTACCTTCACGCCTAAATTTCTATATACTATGAGTCGCTACTAACGTTTTATGCTCATCTTTATATATATATTTATTTATTTATTAATATTAATTTAAATAAAAAAATAATAAAATAATATAAAAGAAATAAATAAATAATAATATAAAGCATTAAACTCAGTGGGAGTGTTTTAAATTAGAATAAAGTACCACTCTCGCAAACCTATCATTAATTTAAACTTCTTAGTATATTTTATATACTTTTATTTGGCTCGGGTCAATCCGAGGGTTTTGTCTTATGAACCCGAAACCGAACCGAGTCAGTTCGGGTTTAGAAAAATGAACCCAAACCAACTCGAAAAGCTAATCCAGCCCAACCTAACTCTTATAGTTTGGGTTAGATTGGTCCAGGTTGTCGAGTTGTCAAGTTGAATTTACACCCCTAGTTCCCAAAATACATTTCAAACATATTGAGTAAAGACTAGACCATTAGACCTTTGACGGGCCCCTTAAAGGTTCAACCTTGATAGCCTTAAGCTTACTAATGGGTCAACTCAAGTGTGCCATGGCTGACCCCTTGAGATGTCAGCCTCCATATCCTTGGCCCTCGATAGGGTTAGCCCAAGTGGGCTTTGGCTGACCCCTTGGCTCACCTCGTGGGCAGTATTATAGCCTTAGGTCGACCATGTTCGTCCTTGTCCATCCTCTTGAGGGGTCGACCTTAAATGCTTGGGCCGAACCCTCAACGAGTCAGCCTTTGTTGTTTGATTTGTCTAGCATGCCCTCCATTCTCGACTTGGATTTCTATGTGAGTCCACCTCACATGTCTAATAAATTTCAACCATGGTAGGCTTGGGAGCCTTACCATGAGGAGTGCATCATTTTGTACGATGCAGTAAATATGCATGTTTGTGGTCAAATTGGCCAGTTTGGGACATTCTCTTCCTAGCTGATGCAAGAGTATGCCAATGTTGGTTTTAGTAGTTTATCCGTTGAGTCTCGGGCCAGGTTTGAAAACCGAGAGAAGGTCTGTCAGTGGGATAGTTCATAAATAGTTGTAATTTTCATATTCATTTTAGAATAGGATTATTTCTAGCAGGCCCGTCAACATCTAGTCCAAAGTTTAGATCGTCATCGGATGATGTTGAGATAAAGTGAAGGAGAAAGTGATAAGATAAGAAATCACTACAAGAGGAGTAAGATTCGGATTACCTTGTTGATCGAATATCTCAACGCAAGAACATTGTTTGAGATTCGAATCACTCCACACGCAAGATCGATCATGTCTAGCTTGAATGATTCTTGTTGATCAAATATCTCAACGCAAGAACAATTGTTTGAGATTCGAATCACTCCACAAGCAAAATTGATCATGTCGAGCTTGAATGATTCTACATGCAACATAAACTACATAGAATTGCAAAGAAACTTAGCCATTGGCTAAAGAAAAGCACAAATGCTTCTTTTACCATATTTTCCAAGTCTACTTACAAATACAACATACATAGATTTATACAACCTCAAAATGAAACTATTAAAGACATTCCAAGAGTTGTAACATTCATACATTAATGGAATACAATAACTTTAAATTACTCTAAATTGTAATCCACCCAAAATTTATAACATGAAACTTCATTCTTCTTCAATGTGGCATAAATTGAAATATTTTTTGATAATTTCAACAATATTTTCTTCGCATCTTCATGGAAGCATATTGTATGATTGATGTCTCTTGGTTCATATCATTCTCCACTTCTTTAAGAGGATTCGTCCTCGAATCTATTTGTGAAACTTTGCTGCAAAAAATAAGTTATGGAGGGCCTGACCGGGCGTCGCACACTCCAAGGCGAGCCAGAAGACCAGTCCCCAAGAACAAAGCCCTAAAGAATCTAGGTGGGGCCCAGGTGATGCGGGAATATCATCTGCTGGTGGAGGATCCGAGGCCCCAATCATTAGCAGAACAACCACCGATTCGTACGATAACGACGCGGAGGATTGTGGCGGCAATCCCGTAGTTGGTGTTGGCACCAGATTTTTTGCATCTAAAGAGTTAGTAGGCACAAATATATGCATATGATCATGTTCCAAATTAGTACTTTTGCTACCCAAATGCAAGGTGCGCAAATCAAGGGCATTGTGCTTCGTCTGCAAGGTTGGGGAAGAACTAAGTGAGGCTCTTTTGAACGGAAAAACATTCTCATCAAATATGACATCTCTAGAAATATAAACACGACCAAAATCGGTGTCAAGGTAGCCAAGAAAGACACTTTCCTTTGACCGAAAAGAAAGCTTTTGTTTCTTATTAGGGCGAAGATGAGGTCAACAAGCACACTAAAAAAAACTTTTAATAAGGAGTAATTTGGTGGGGTATGAAAAAAACGTTCTAAGGGGAATTTGCTATCGATGACACGAGTAGGAGACGATTGATGAGATATGTGGCTGTAAGAAACGCATCATCCCAAAATTTAATCGGTACATCAGTAAGAGCTAGAAGGGCTAGGCTAGTTTCAACAATATGATGGTGCTTGCATTCAGCCGACCTTTTTTTTTATTATTATGCATGTGAGGGCAAGAAACACGATGACAAATTCCAATGGAACAAAATAATTTGTTATGAATTTTCTTATATTATCCACCTCAATCAGACTGGACACACTTGATTTTAGTATCCAGAAGGTGCTCAACATGAGCTTGGAACTACAAAAGTATACGAGTTGTTTCTGTATGATCATGCATCAAATTGATCCAGGTGCAAGACCCCAAACATCCGAAAAATCAGTTATAAAGGTGGCGAAGATCGATGAAAAGAACTAGTAATTGATGACTTTTTTCTAACTAACACGCATTACAAACTGGCAAAGGTGACTCACTAGCACATGAAATATTATTGAGATGCAAAATTGACTTCACTACATGAGATGAAGGATGTCCAAGATGTGCATGTCATCGACATAAGATGGTTTGATAGGATAGAGAAGACTCACACCTCCCGTCTAGAAGACTTTTCCTCGACCATCGATCCTTAATAGAAAAATGTCAAGGATGGTAATCAAAGAATACGTCATTATCATAGAAAATTTTATGAACAGAAAGAAGATTTTTGGAAATTTAATGCACATGCAAAATATTACGCAATGCAAGAGGTCGAGCAATAGTATTAATTGAAGAATGACTAGTATGCAAAATCCGCAAACCTGCTCCATTGCTGACTTGAAGTTGTTCACCTCCATGATAGCATTCACGCACAGTAAGATGATCTAGGTCACTGGTGATATGATCAGTGGTGCTTGTATTCCTATACCAAATTGGATCAATCTTGTAGGAGGAAGTAGCTGCTAGTGCTACAGAAAGAGGTTCATCTTGATAGAACTCATCCATCCTATACTATAGTATGCCCCACTTTGCCGCAGATCTGGCAAGAAGGACGAGCATAAGGGTCACGACGATCACTAGCAGGACGAGAGGGTGCGTCGCCTCAAGAATGGCCATGACCACAATCCCCACGCCCACGACTCTTTTGCTAACCACCACGATCAACATAATTGGCCGAAGATTCAGAATTTAATTGAAAATCAGCTTGGTGATGTAGTTAGCGAGCTTCAAACGTCATTAGATGTGCAAACACATCATCAACCGTGAGGGCTTCACTCTTGGTAGTCATCAAGGTGACAAGGGATCATGGTCAGGGCCAAGACCGGCAAGGAGATACGCGATCATGTCATCATGCCGCAAGGTAGAGTCGATGGCGACCAGCTCGATGGCCAACCCTTTGATCTTGCAAATATAATCTATAGCAGACAGATCGCCTTTCTTGAACGTGGAGAGCTCAACACGGATTTGAACAGTGCGAACACGAGTTGATGACAAAAACATCTACTGCAAGGTATCCCCCACCCCCTTGGATGTAGTAGCAGCAACCACATCGCAAAGAATCTTCTTAGACATGGAAGAGAGAAGGCCGTTAATGACTTGTTGATCCTAATCATACCACCATCATAGGCTGGATTAGAGACTAGGTCAGCACCCACAGCGGTTGAGGAAGAGACCAACTTGATAGGTGTAGCAATAGTGCCATCGAAATAGCCTATAAGCTTCATACTCCGTAGGTAGGGGAGGAGCTGGACACGCTATGTGATGAAATAATTCTTGGTGAGACGATTGTGACAACATGGTGGAGAGAGATTGGGGAAAAGCTCGACGCTATGGTAGATGAGATCGTGTTGGAGATGGTGATCGGGGAGGAGGAAGAAGATATGGTAGACATTGTTAATCTTGGCTGTAATGATGACCTTATTTTTTTTAGTGAAAAAATAGGGTCGTTGCACTAGTGAACGTTTCAATGAGATTCAATCTCGTGAAGTTTTGACCATCTTTCTTAACAAAAAGGGTAAAATAGAGAATAAAAAATATATATCATTACTATATCAAATTTACATAACAAATTTTACGAATTTCGACGTAGAATAATGAAAAAGGTTGAAAAGATTGGATTCAAATCACCAAATATTCATATTTGTTTTCCTCTTTTCCCATCAATCACCCGGTTCGGGGCCCAAGGTCCTTACTAGTACAACGCCTAGTGTCTACCTTCTTCCCATCAATCCACTTCCTTCGGGGCCCAGGGTCTTTACTGACACACCACCAAGTGTCTATCCCCCTTTGCAGAACTGACACACCACCTTGTGTTTATCCCCCTTTCCATCAATTCACCCCCTTCGGGACCTAAGGTCCTTACTAGCAGACCGCCTTGTGTCTACCCCCTTTCAGGGAAGGCCTCCTCGTTGGCACATCACCCGAGTTTGGTTTTGTTACCATTTGTAACGGCTCAGGCCCACTACTAACAGGTATTGTCTTCTTTGGGCTCTCCCTTTCGGGCTTCCCCTAAAAGTTTTTAAAACACGTCTGCTAGTAAGAAGTTTCCACACCTTTTATAAAAAGCTGTTTTGTTCTCCTCTCTAACGGAGGTGGGATCTCACATATTTTAAGCCATGAAAACCTATTTCAAAATAATTTTGAATATGACTTTTAACCATTTCAAACTCCTCTAAACTATATTTTCAATATTTTGTTTATAACTCATTTTCATTTGAAAAACTAAATTAATACATTAAAAAAAAATGAAGTTACTTACCTACTAAAATTATTAATTAATTAATTAGTTGACAATTATTAATTAATTACCTCATAATTAACTAGGACTAGTTAACATAATTTAGTAAAAAGTTGATTTCTAAATACATATGGATTAGTTATAATCAATTAATTATTTAATTTTACTTGCTCATTCGTTGATAATATATAATAAATTTAAAATATAATTAATTATTTCAAATTAAATTTATAATTAATATTAATAACTATTATTAATTAAATGTTATATTATAATAATTATTTTATATATGTTATATAAATTCATTGATAATCTTTTTTACTATGTAACTAATAATTTATATATATAAGTATTTCATTTTTAAATAAATTCTTTAATTTTATTATTTATAATTAAATTTTTATATAATTTTATTAAATTTATTTATATGCGGATAAATTATTAATTAAAATAAAAAAAAATCTTTAAACAATCTATTCTAAATAATTGAAATTTAAATATGAATCTACCATATCGTGATGTATCGTCTCTATACATGTGCACTTTGCCTTCACCTAGAAGATGACGTGACACACTGAGACAAAATTTATAATTTTATTATTTCCACAAACCATCTTATCATGTTTTTCATATTTTTTTAATTTTATTTAATTTGAAATATTTGAGCTTACGTTAATAGCAAGATTCTGTCCAAAATCCTAGATTTCAACCGACAAAATCATTTGTCACGGAGCATTCTCCACTACTTTAAAATCCTGTTCTTAGAAAATACATCAAACATGTTTATTCTCTCTCTTTTATTTCTTTTTATAGACTTTGATATCTTTGTCCTTTTGTGTGTCCACTTAAATTTTACTTCTCACAAATTTTTTATTATAATTTTCGAAGACGAGACTCTTCTACAGCCAACGTAGTAAAGCTAGGGTAGACACGTTCATGTTATTTGTAGCATTTAGGTTAGATGAGGACTTTATTTTATTATATCCTTTATTTCACGTTCTTTGTTTTCCGTTGTATTTGTTTGAACGATTTTATTATGGAAATATAAGTCCACGACATTGTTTTGAAATGTTTTAAAAAAAATTTCCATGTTACCTAATTAAGTCATGTCTGTAGTAGCAATTTTATTTTAATTATAAAAATAATGTCGTTATAATTGATATCAAAGTTTTAAGTTATTTCATAGATTAGCCTACCTGTACGTTGAGAATGTTTCTAGGGTCCCACAATAGAGTATCGTCGCCGTTAGGTATGCCTTACAAAAGATAATAAACGATTATGTTAATGTTGTAGGTCGTTGTCAATGTTATGTATGGTATATTTGTATGCTGCTACTAGATGTATTAATGAATTCATAACTTGTTTTAACTTTACGAGATTTGTATTGTGATAGGCTAAGGAAAGTTTGGTTTTTAGTCGAGGGTCTTGAAACATGGTTAAATGATGCAACATATGACCATAAAGATTAAAAAAAAGATGTACCAACATACACTAGTAAGTGAATGACATGGTACAACAATTCCTTATATGTTGCTCTAAATATTGAAGGTAGGTTGTGTCGAACCAAAATTTTCCTACAACGTATGTGAATATAACACTTAGGTGTTAGTATGAATATGACAAATAGTGTTATGGACTTACCGAATGGAAAACTTACTAACCTCATGAAAGTTCAAACATTGTATACTTGACTTGCGATTTTCATGTCATCTCTCAAGTGAAGTAGCCATTATATCTTGCTAATTTGATTCTATTTCAGACCGATTCTCAGAAATCCAAAAGGAACTCGAATTTTTGGTGCGATTGCCCGAGAATTGGGACAGTTAAATTTCACTAAAATAATTTCATTAGCACCTGAAGTATTATAAGATGAGACCGTGAGATAGTTATAGTATTTGAATGAAATTAATTAGTAGATTGTCAATCATTAATTTGAGGACAATAACATTAGTCTTCGTTAAGTACCAAATTGATTAGACACACTTTCACTACCCGCGTGCCATGTGGTCCTTGCACGTATCATATGTATGAATGATATGTTACGCTATGTTATGTTATGTTATGCTATATTATGTCACGATAAGTTCTGTGATGCCATGATTAGTTACGCTATGTATAAAATATATGTTATGACATTATCATGCCATGCTATAAAATGAAACTTGACAGTTATCTGGAGCATCAAGAAAATCATTAATGGTCCTTACACGAAAAAGAGTGAAAGAAGGATTGAATATGCTTTCCCTTGTCAAGGTGATTGAGTTCCGGAGCTTCTCTTTCTTTCATTCATTTCCTCCCCTGTAAAGGAATAGAATATCTAATGATGATTCTTTCTCTAAAGGAAGGGTTCCGGGTTCAGTAGCTAATTCATTAATTGACTCTTTATAGCATGACGTTATCATGCCATGCTATAAAAAAATTCACCTTCTATATGTTACAGAATATACAAGAATTATGTATGCATAATTCACAGATTTAATATGTTATAGATAAATGGAGGGTTGTCTTGCATCATACCTTATACCATGATTAAAAGTTATGGGGACCTCATGCATACTTATGTGTCATGTGCATTGAGATACTTTTCCGTTATGATGAGTACAGATGAGTATATTACGACGGATGATTTGTGACATTTATGTTTGTCATGGTGTCATGCGGGTCCTTTACCTCCATGGTGTTGAACACATCCCATTAACAAGTGCTAGCTTGACGAGTCAGGCCTAGTGGGTGTGTAAGTGAGCCCAATTGGTGGGCCCATGCTTGTACGCAAGGGCCATGTGAAGAGAAATAGTATACATCCTGTTGGGTTTTATGTCCTAAAACTCATAGTTTATAAACAAAAACATATTCTATTTTCAATAAAGTTATTATTGTTGTTTATTCAGTAAAGATTGTTATTGAATAAAGTGAACTTTACGATCATTAATCTAAATCCAATAAACTAAGAACACTCTAGCTATAGTATGATTATTTGAACTATATGTAGAGACATAAGAGTTGATCAAGTTCAAGTATATAGTCAAAATGATCTATAGTATAAGGATAAGGCTAAGTATCTTATTCTGGGGACATTATGAATGCAGCCCACTTTTGTATATGATATAAACAATGTGATCACTAAAATTGTACAGAGTGGGAGCGTCCTATGCAATGAGTATTGCATAAGATCGGACAATGAAGAAAATCACTCTCACTTTATAATGTCGTTTACTGTTGAGACTGATTTTCTTTTTATTCGATGACTGAGGTAACTCGATCTTAATCCTGAGCTAACCATGAACTCCTGTTTATTCGGAATTATCCTTAGATTTGCATGGGTGAGAGTGGCTCAAGTTCACCGACTCAATAGGCCTCCCATTTTAGGGGTAAGACTGGGTAAATTGCTGGGGACGTGGGGTGCAAGATGGAATTCACTCATACCCACTTTTAGGGATAGAAGAGAGGTAGTTCCCTTAAGTACTGACTCCAAGTCTTGAATAAGGGGCACCACCCTCTCATTGGCCTGAGAGGGATCCGGTTTACTGATTGGACCACAAACCAATTGTTCATTAGAGGATTAGTGAGACATAAGAAACAAGAAGTAACTTTAGGGGTAAAACGGTAAATTGACCAAGCTTTAGTTACGAACAACCTGTGAAGGATCGACTTACTAATCATGGTTATATCAAATGGACAAAAATATATCTATAGTGAAGGGAGTGCAACTACTAGGCTATAGTGGAATGTCCTAGTAGTTAATGAATGTTGGTTAACAAAGTTAATGAGTTTAACCGGTTAATCTTTGATCGTTGGAGCCCATGATCTATAGATCCATTAGGTTCCTCTGCCAGCTCATATCGAACTAAACCATAGAACAGTGTGACAAGTGAGTTCGAAGTGTTCGAATTCAAATTAGGGAGAATGCGCTACATATATACGATATATTTAACCGCATTTTTGTTTTATTTACGAATTAAACAAAAAGAGAGAATCTGAGATATTTAAATAAGATTTAATATCTTAATCAAATATGTGTCGAATTAATTGGGATTGTCATTTGAATTAATATTAAATATTAATTAAATAGTTTAATTAATCATTTAATATTACTTTAAATTTGAAATTAATAATTCAAATTGATTGTTGAATCAAAATGAAGAAAGTTAAAATGTTAACTTCATTTAATGGAAAGATCCATGTTAGTGGAATTTTGAGGTGTCAAAATTTGGTTTAACCAAACTTGCATGCTTGCCAAATAAATCCAACAAATTTGAGTGTCAAAATTTGATTAGCTCAAGTATGTATGCTTTCCACATAATCGCAAACATTTGAGTGAAATTTTGAGTGTCAAAATTTGGTGATCTCAAATTTGCATGAACATGCAAACATAACTCTATAAATAGAGTGATCATAATACATGAAAGTTGTTCTTGTGGGTGAAAAACCTTGAGAAAAACCTCTCACAAACACTCTCTTTATATATACAAAATCCCTCCCAAGTTTAGTCACTCACTGGATTCCACAATCCCATTCTAAGGTCGGAGGATAGTGGAGAAGACACTAGTGGTGGTTCGAAATCGGTTCGTGAGGAAAAAGGAATTTGAACTACAAAAGGTTAGTATTCAAACTCATTAAGTTTTAATACTTATAAACATGCTAGTTATTTACTATAATTGATGTTATAAAAGTGCCTAAGATCTAAATTGCTTCGGCATGTGTTATATCAACACCTTCACATCCAACCTTGCTTAGATTGGAAAGGTGCCTAAGACCATGTTATGATATTTTTAAATGATAGGTACCTCCATGTTTCAAGTGTTTCCATTTCCCAAACCTAAGTCAATGTGCTATTGATACATTTTAGGTAAAGGTAAGACATACTTGTACGGATGACGGTGACATTGTGATCGAGACAATGAAATATTTTGTCTTTCTATAGCCTTAGGTTAAATAGGGCATTGATTTTTTTTTTCTTTTTGTTTCAAATGCTACACTATTTATTTTTTCGCTTTACTGTTTTCTTCGTGTTGCTTATAAGGTTTTCATTTTTTTAAGCTCATGGAATCATTTAAAATTATTTTAAATGAATATTTAACATGTCTGAACCATATGCGGTTTATAGGTTGCACCTTGAATATTCTGAGATATGAAGATGATGATGATGCTAGCAGAAACGGCTAACCAGGAGACCTAGAGAATTTAAGAATATTTTGAGGGCTAGAGGTCTAGATAAGACCAAGAACTAAGAGAAAGTAGATGAGAGAACCTAGGGTGTAGCCTAGGAAGATGTCTATACGAGAAAACGAATCCCCAAAAGAGAATAAGATACCAAATGTATGAACAAGATCAATAAGACTTAATAACGAAATATGAACTATCAACAAGCTGCTTACTGAATATATTTTATATACACGTAGGTTGTTGGTTATAGAGAGCCCCATCACACTTAAGTCTGAAGTCCTTCGTACTTTACCTTTAAGTTTTGTATTTTATGTATTTTAAATAGTTTGATCTTTTTAAAGTCAAAATTTTCATTACTGTTTTAATCAAGTTTCAAAGTGCATGTTTAAATGCTTTAAATTTTACTAATATTTCTTACTTCTACGTCAGTGAGTAGCAGTCTGTGACTCAAGTCCCTCGAAAAGCGGAGGGAGCAGGAGCCATAAAGTTTATTATTTAATTAGTTTCAAATCGACCTTTTTACGTTTGAGTTTGATCTAGTAGAAAACTTTAACGAACCCAATTTAAACATTTGAAATTTATTAGGCATGTTGAGCTAGGGGGACTCACATAGAAATCCAAGTCTAGAATGGAGGGCATGCGAGACAAATCAAACGACAAAGGCTGACTCGTTGAGGGTTCGGCCCCTCAAGAGGATGGACAAGGACGAACATGGTCGACCTAGGGCTATAATACAGACCACGAGGTGAGCCAAGGGGTCAGCCAAAGCCCACTTGGGTTAACCCCATGGAGGGCCAAGGATATGAAGGCTGACATCTCAAGGGGTCAGCCATGGCACACTTGAGTTGACCCATGAGTAAGCCTAAGGCTATCAAGGTTGACCCTTTAAGGGGCCAGCCCAAGGACCATTGTCTAGTCTTTTACTCAATATGTTTGAGGTGTATCCTAGGTAGAGGGTGTACATTCAATTCGATAATAACTCGACAATCTGGGCCAACCCAACTCAAACTATAAGTGTTGGGTTGGGATGGATTAGCATTTCGGGTAGGGTTGAATTCATTTTTCTGAAGCCGAACTAAATCGATTCGGTTTCGGGTTCGTGGATAAAATCCTCAAGTTGACTCGAGCCAAATAACAATATATATATTATATTAAGAATTTTGTTGTATTAATAGGTTTGCTAGAGTGGTAGATTGGCTTCCAAGGCTCTCTCACTTTATCAAGGTCACACCATATTGCAATTAAAATATTTTATAGTATTTTCATTTTTGTTATATCTCACCTCTTTAAACTAATTATTTTTATTATTTATTTAATTTGGTGATCTATCTTTATATTTTTTTTTTACTTTAACCAATTCTCAAGAAATATTGAAATTTAGCTAACAAATATTGGTATTTATTGGTATTTAGCTGACAAATATTGGTATTTAGCTGTCTTTAATTTTATGACAATCTTAAACTCGGTATTTAGCTCTGTCTTTAATTTTATGACAATCTTAAATTCGGTATTTAGCTGTCTTTAGTTTTATGACAATGTTAACTATGTTAATATGTTACCATTTTCGCTTGTTATCTATTTTATGACAATCTTAAACTCGGTATTTAGCTGTCTTTAGTTTTATGACAATGTTAACTATGTTAATATGTTACCATTTTCGCTTGTTGTCTATTTTATGGCAATCTTAAACTCGATATTTAGCTGTCTTTAGTTTTATGACAATATTAACAATGTTAATATGTTACCATTTTCGCTTGTTGTCTATTTTATGACAATCTTAAACTCGGTATTTAGCTGTCTTTAGTTTTATGACAATGTTAACGATGTTAATATGTTACCATTTTTGCTTGTTGTCTTTTATATAGATCTCTTCATATTTGCTTGTGAACTTTTAATATATTTTATCTAAGATTGTATCCGAATAGTTATAAATTGTGGATAAATAAAACTAAAAAAAAATTTGACAACTCAAAAACCCAACAAAAAAAATAGAGGGTAACCCAACCAGAACTTTTGAGTTGGGATAAAAAAATCTCTGAATCGAGCTACTCAGACCATGTACACCCAACCATTCTACCTAGGTTCAAGCCAAGGGCTAGATGAGGCCTATCTCAAGAGAGGGGTAGCTATTGTAGATGGATTTAGCCAAGTGGGCTTAACTAGAAATCCAAGTCGATAATGGAGGGTAGCCCAAGCAAATTTGATTGTGAAAGCCTAGTAGGTAGCCCATTTGGGAGACTACCTCACAAGGGGTCAACCAAAGCCCAATTGGGGTTGCTCTAAAGCCACGGAGGTCGACTTTGTTGGATGTGGCCATCGAAAAAAAATCGATATAAGTGAAGCAGAAAGAACTATTTGAGGTGAGAGGTGTTGGATGATGAAAGTCCCACATCGGCTAATTTAGGGAATGATCATGGGTTTATAAGTGAGGAATACTAACTCCATTGGTTTGAGGCCTTTTGGGAAGCCCAAAGCAAAGCCATGAGAGTTTATGCTCAAAGTGGACAATATCATACCATTGTGGAGAGTCGTGTTCCTCTAACAAGAGGTTCTATGAACCGAAGATGAAGCACTATACTTTTCAATCCTTTTTGTTGTTTTGAATAAAACATACATCTGAAAAACTATAAGTAAAATCGACTTTGGAAAGTTATAATATTAATGAATATAACTTGGTCGGTAGTGCATAAGAGTGTAACTCTGGAGTGACTTACCAAAAATTACAACTTTCATCGATTCCACCCGATCAACTAGGTAATATTTTCATAAAATGGGTCTTAATTAGGAAACTTTTCATATGATAATGAACATTTTAATAGGCTATAAATTATTGTAGGTTATCAAATGATATCAATCTTCCACATAATTGGTATATCAGATGCACCAATCATGAAAATATTGACAATTTTACATAAGATAACTTTGTTGACTGCACTTTTTTAATCAAACAAAAATTGATGGCCCTCATAAAAGCCTAGCTAGCTAGGTATCTATTGTTTAAAACTTTTACACCCATTGAAAGAATCAAGTCTAGATTTCACTAGTTGAAACAAATATTATATGCCCATTTTAGAAACATGATAAAGTTTTCTTTGAATGAGTTAAAAAAAATATAATGTTGTAGGCACAATTTTAACATACTTTATTGGGTAAATTATTTACCCGTTGTTTTCATCATTTCGGTCCATTTTTGTGAGATCCTACTTGAGTTGGAGAAGAGAACGAAGCATTCTTTATAAGGGTCTGAAAATCTCTCTCTAGTAGATGCGTTTTGAAAAACCTTGAGGGAAAACTCGGAAAAAAAATCCCAAAGAGAATAATATCTGCTAGTGGTGGACTTGGGTCGTTACAGATGGTATCATAGCGATGTGCCAATGAGAAGATTTAGCCTTGAAGGGGGTAGACAAGAAGCGGTTTGCCAACAAGGACACTAAACCCCTAAAAGGGAGTAGCTTGGGGATTCCCACGTTAATTGGAGAAGAAAACGAGTGCAAGTGAGGACACTGAGCCCTGAAAGGGAGTGGATTGGGGGTCCCACATTGATTGGAGAAGGAAACGAGTTGGGCCCCAAAGAGAGATGGATTGTGAAATCCCAAATCGGTTGAGGAGGAGAATGAAGCATTTTTTATTAGGGGTGGAATGAAAATCTCTCCCTAACAAATGCGTTTTAAGAACATTAAGGCGAATCTCGAAAATGAAAGCATAAAGATGACAATATCTACTAGGTATAGGCTCGAGTAAAATCAGAATTATAAAATACAAATGATACTCAAAGAAAAGATGGGAAGGGACGTCAGGGGAAGACAAAGAAGGTTTGGATGAAGTGAGAATGAGAATTATAAAGTTGTCTCGTGATGAATGTGGCTAATCTCTTAACAAATGAGACAAGTATAGTGGATTTCATGCAAGTGTTAATGAACGGATATGAGAACATAATCTAGGTAGTTCTTAGACATTTGTTATGCAGCTATCTTTCTCAAGAGATTCATACAAAATGTAGTAGTAAAGAATATATCATAAGAACGGTTTTAGTAATGACCAAGGATAAAGTTAAAGTCGATTCTTAATAACAATAAAAAAAATAGGTAGAATAATAAAAATAGGGAGGTAGAGTGTTGTTACTTGAATAAGAACGGTCGTGACGAGATATTGTAGAGAAATCCGAGGGAAAATCACAAAAAGGAGGTGTATGATCAATTAGTTTGTGGTCACAAAAAGTATTTCTCGACGTGTCTTTAAATTTTTCAGATCCAAGTTTCACGTTCGTTCAAATCCGACGCTCAACTTGCGACAGTGGGGGGGGGACATTTAATCAATTTTGTCTTCCATTACGGTTTACCATAGGTACCATAGTTGACCTTTATTATAGGTAAATATCTTTTATATAGGTAAATATCTTGTATTATATTTAGTCTTCTATTACGGTTTATCATAGATATCATATTTTCCCTTGCATTATAGGCAAATATCTTGTATCCATTTATTACTCTTTTTTCATTTTTTTTTTGTAATTTGATTCTATAAATGATTACAAATAGAGAATTTCACTGCCTTTCAGGTGGGGTGGTTTCAACAAATATTCTCAAAGCTGATTAAAAGAATATTGGCTAAAGGTTTTGTTGATGCGTTACAGACAAGTAAGAAAGTACAATTTGAAACCACTAGCTGAGGTATATATATGGTTTCTGCCAGATATATTTCTCCAGGCATCAGGATCCATATCCCAACAATCTACTGTAGACTGATACAGTCAACCAATAATTTCATTCTCAATCTTGCACCATTCCAATTGAGATTTTGCACCATCTCAATGTTCCAACATCAACACATTTTGTCAACATGTTTGTTAGATTCTTTACACCCTTTATCTTCTCCAAACAAATCACCATCTTTAACTAACGTCCCAAGTAAAATGGTATCTCTTTCTGTGTTTTGTCTTTGAATGATAGACTGAGTTTCTCACCAACTGCATGACACTCTAACTATCTACCTGAAGAATCTTCTCACGCTACGTCTTGCCTAATTCTGCTAGATAGTCTGTCATCATCTCCTTTCCAGCTTCAACTATTACCACGTACTCAACCTCAGTAGATGAAATAACAATGCATTTCTGAAGCCTAAACATTTCATCATCCATGGCTTGCTACCACTTAGTTGTATCCTTCAACTGTAGGGTTTCATCAAAGAGCTTTGGTTCCCCTTCATTAGTCGTCAACATATAGTGTAAAGAAGGTACACACCTATCTGGTACCCTGATAACTCTGGATGATCTTTTCAACACCTGCTTAGATGCCACTTGCTCCACCTCTGGTTCCTAAGCAACAGTCTCAAGAGTTTCTTGAGTATCTACTACAACATCACTAATGGAATCTTTCAGCAACTCAACCTTAACTCCCACTTGTTTCGTGGTCTTGGAACCTTTCTTCTTTTTGTCCTTGTACAAGACGTTTTCATCTATCAAAGGTCACATCACAATATCTCAGGATTTTTCTATTCTTGTCATCCCAAAACTTGTACTCGAACATGCCAGAATCATAGCCTATGAGATAGCACTTCACAGGCTCAACGTCAAGCTTGTCACCCTACTTTAGATCAACACGAACATATGCAGTACAACCAAAAGTTCTCAAGTTAGAGTACTTGAGTTCTTTTCCTGTCCATACTTCTTTTAGAAACTTGAACTCCAAGGGTACTAATGGTCCTCTATTGATCAAGTAGACTGTTGTATTTACAACATTAGCCCAGAATGTCTTTGGCAATCAAGAATGAATTTTCATACTCTTTGCTCACTCATTCAATGTTCTTTTCATTCTTTCAACGAGAATTGTCCTCATTAATTGAATTCAATGTTCTGTTCATACTCTTTTCCATTGTTAGACCACATGCATTTGATCTTCAATGTTCTGCTAAAATCATTGATGAAGGTGACATAGAACTTTGATACTTCAAGTGATGGAACTAAAGATGGTCCCCAAACGTCTATATGGACCATATCCAGTGGCACTTTCTTCAATTCTCTGGCGGTCTTTGTGAAGCTAACTCGTTTCTATTTGCTCATAATGCAATTCTCACAAGAACTCATATCAACAGATTTCAGACATTCCAAAACTCTTTTCGCAGCCAACATCTTCATTCCTTTGACCTTCATATGTCCATGTGTATTGTGTCATAGACTTGAATTTGAAGCACTCTCAGCAACAACAATCTTGTTCATACACCCTGCAGTAGTGTATAAGGATCCAAATTTTGTGTCACGTGCTACCACCATAGCACCCTTCAGAATCTTCCATGAACTCTTCCCAAACTCTATTGCATAACCTGTGCTATCCAGCTAACCAATAGATGAGTTCTTATTGAGACCAGAAATATATATGACATCCTTCAATGTCCATTGATTTTCTACTGGAATTTTTATGTAGACATCCTCTTTTCCTTCAATCTCCAAATCTTTATTGTCGGCAAGATACACCTTCTCAAAATTTTCAGACTTAAAATTTCGAAACAGCTCTTTATTTGGAGATGAATGAAAAGATGCACCTAAATCCAAAATTCAGGATTCAATTGGACTGTCTATGTTGAGGTTTAGAGCATCCCCAATGTCTTCTGATGAATTTACCGAATCATCGTCATCCTCTAATTTGTGATTCTACTTAGTCTTTGTACAATCTACTTGAAAGTGACCTTTTTCTCCACAACTTCAATACTTTGCGTTTAGTTTGTTTAGAGATTTTCTCCGATTTTTTGATTTTGATCACCCATTGTTTGAGCCTTTCGATTTGCTTCTTCCTCTTTGGTCAACACTGAGAGCACCACCAGATGAATCCCCAATTTCTCGTCTATGAATACTTTCGCTGAGAACTACATCACAAATTTCATCAAACTTCAGCTTCTCAGATCCTCGGGAACTGTAATCGTGGCAACAACAGTGTCCCATGACTCGGGTAAAGATGACATCAAAATCAGTGCCTTAATTTCATCTTTGAAATGAATTTCCACCGAACTCAGTTGACTTACAATCATATTGAATTCGTTTATATGATCATGAATAGATCCACCTTCAGATATTTGTAGATTGAACAATCTCCGCATCAAATACACCTTGTTCATAGCCGACGATTTCTTGTACATATTCGACAGTGCCTTGAACAAATTTAACGTTGTCTTCTCCTTGATGATGTTAAACACCACTTTTCTAAATAGTGTCAACCGAATCAACCCCAAGGCTTGTCGATCCTTGAGCTTCCACCACTCCATAGTTATGGTATCTGGCTTCACCCCCAACAGGAGTTCGTGAAGATCTTTCTAGTATAGATAAACTTTAATATGCATCTTCTAGAAACTGAAATTTGATCCATCAAACTTTTCAATTCCAATCTTTAAACTTTCTATCTTCACAGATCGTGGTGAATTTCGCCTAGCTCTGATACCAGTTGTTAGGATCGCACAACAACGCACACACTCGATCAAGATGAACACAAAAAATAGGAGAGAGAAAAATTAAGGAGGAATATTGGCTAAAGGTTTTATTGATGATTTCAGGTTTCAGGCATGTATAACAACACTGAATACAAAGAAGGAAGAAAGTACATTTTGAAACCACCACCTAATCGAGTATATATATGGTTTCCGTTTACTAAATATAGGTTTAACAGATTTAACCATTTACAAGATATAATCTACCACATATATCTCTACCAAATCTTTATCGAATATCTACTATATATATCTCTACCTTGTTTTTTTTACGGTATACGGATTAGTCTCCATATCCCAACAAAAGTCTTTCTATCATCTCCTAAATTATCAAGATATTAACTAAATTGGAATGAAAAACAAAAATAAAAAGAGATTCCCTCGGATCTAATCTAAAATTCTCAAATATATCAATATTGTAATAGTCAAAGACCACCGTGAGCAGATATTGTTCGTTTCGACAGGTTACGTATCGCCGCCAGTCTCACGTTTTTGTTAGGGAGAGGTTTTCACGCTCTCGTAAGGAATTTTTTATTTCCCTCTCCAACCTAGGTGGGATCTCACAATCCACCCTTCTTGGGGGCCAACGTGCTCGCTAGCACATCATCCGGTGCCTGACTTTGTTATCATTTGTAACAGACCAAGCCCATTGCTAGTAAATATTGTCCACTTTAGCCTGTTATGTATCACTGTCAGCCTCACGATTTTAGAACACGTCTATTAGGGAGAGCTTTCCACACCCTTTCAAGGAATGATTCATTCCCTTCTCCAACTGATGTGGGAGCCTCACGATTTTAGAACACGTCTATTAGGGAGAGCTTTCCACACCCTTTCAAGGAATGATTCATTCCCTTCTCCAACTGATGTGGGATCTCACAAGCCCACCCCTTTGGGGGTCCAACATCTTCGCTGGCACACCGTTCGGTGTCTGGCTCTAATACCATTTATAATAACCCAAACCCATCACTAGTAGATATTGTCCACTTTGGCCCGTTACGTCGTCGTCCATTAGCCTTACAATTTTAAAACACGTCTGTTAGAAAGATGTTTCCACACCTTTATAAGAAATAGTATGTTTTCCTTTCCATGCGGGATCACTAGATTTCTTTTCTTTTCTTTTCTATTCGAATCAAGGATAAACAAACAAACCAATTAGAAGCTTTAGATCATGAAATTATGCAAATAACATTGGCCTTTCCCAAGCTCTTCGTAGTGTGAAAGCAGCTTGTCCATTTGCTCACTTTCAAACCATTAACTCACTAATTAATTCCTCATTTTCTATTAAACCCATTAACTATTAGATAAGCAAAGAAAGATGATAAATATTATAATAGACATGTGGTGATTAAAGTTTTCAAAGCTTTGAGATTTGGGGATTGGAAAAAACACAAAACCCCTTTTTCTTTTTTAATTCTTAAAACAAACAATTAAGGTTGCTCTTAGTAAGTGCTCCACACTTGATGGCTATGTGGGCTATGCCCACCAAATGGGATATCAAATGCCATTTTATAGAGTTGCTATCAGCTGCTGGGATCTTCATTTTTATCACATACATTAGAGCTATATTGATTTGAAAGTGCATGGCTTTAGCTAATGGCTCCAGAGTCACCCACCATCTAAATTGAATTTAACTAAACGTTAAAGTATTGTCTACTTTTGTAAGTGATAAACGCATATCAAAAAGTAGAAATAAATCCAATTAAGGTTAAATAAACCCGTAGTTTCTAATCGGTCTATAAACTTTTTAAAAAATGGTGTGAAATTAGAGTAATTTTATGTTCATAGTGAGAATATTTGTTAAAACTAGTTAAATTAAATGATCGTGAAAGTTCCCTATTTATAATAATTTATAGGGTTAAATAAATTACAAAGAAAATAGAAAGAGCAATAAATGGATATGCAATATTAGCGTATGATCCAAGGTCAAATATGATACCTATGCTAAACTGTAATGGAAGACTATATTAGCATATGATAAGGGGTCAAAATGATACATATGTAAACCATAATTCAAGACTAAATATCCTCAACACATAGGTCCCATGGTTTACCATTTAGTTTAAGCTTAGAAACGACCCTTCGAAACTAGCCTATCAAATAGCCCATAATAATAGAATCAATATGTCACTCAAGCATTAAATAGTATAATAAACAAATACGAGTTTATTAGATACAAAATTAAAAGTCAAATATTTGTTAAATGAAAATCTCACTTCTAATCGTCAAAACTACAAAATCGAAAAAAAAAAAAATCAAGTACACAAAAAAAACTTCACGAAGTGTGAAAAAAAAAAAAATATTACAATCACTTAGAATTTTTACCGATCTCAAATACATAAAACATTCTTCCAAACTTTATACCTTGCTCGAGAAAAAGCAGATGCTCTGGTAGGTAGGAACAAAGTCACTTTCGATGTTCGATGCTCCTTCGAATTGTATCAAAAAATTCCCTGGAACAAAATGGTTTGAAATGATGGTTTATTACATGTTTTGGTGGCATGAATAGGACAAGCATTCGAATGATCCAGAACAGCCGGCCTGAGGGTTACCCACTATTGTTCTTTTTTCGAGTAGAGCTAGCTTGTTTATAATGGGATGATTTGAAAACAAACTTAAAATTTCTTTATAGCATTTGGAGCTCATCAAGTTCTTCTAATATTTTTCTAAAAACCCTTACACTAAGAACTAGAGACAAAGGTGGTAGCTAAGAAATAAGAACAAGCCATCAACTTCTAATGCTTTGACTTAGCTTTATTTCTTGATTGAATTATGGGCCCATTTTCTACTCCACTACGGCCACTAGTCGAGCCATTCACCGCTATAAATACAAAGCAATAATCCCAAAGCCTTTGTATAGCGTAGGAGGATTCACTAATTAGTGCTTCAAAATCACTATCTTTCTTTAATTTTTTGACCTTTTGGGTAACAATATAAATGGGAGATTCTTTGGAGAAGACAAAATCCATATTGTCTGTGGATACTTGTGTTGATTGGAGAGGCCGACCTTGTAACTCCAACAAACATGGTGGAATGGGAGCTGCTGCCTTTGTTCTTGGTCTGTTCTTACTTAATTTGTCTTCGAAACATAGTACTTTTTGTCCTGTTTTTAAAGAGTTCTTTTATGCTTTGTTTTTGGTCGATCAGGACTTCAAGCATTTGAGATGATGGCTATAGCAGCTGTTGGGAATAATCTCATAACTTATGTTTATAGTGAGATGCATTTCCCTCTCTCTAAAGCTGCAAATGTTGTCACCAACTTTGTTGGAACTGTTTTCTTGTTGTCTCTCCTTGGTGGCTTCTTGTCCGATTCTTATCTTGGTAGCTTTCGAACTATGCTCATCTTTGGCTTCATCGAACTCTCTGTAAGTACTGATCTTTTCAATTTTTCGTTCTTTTTGTTATTTAGTTGAATTCAAATGTTTTCTTCGATGATTATCAAAAAATTAAGAAGAAATAAGCTTAAATTTCGAAATCAATCAACTAAAAGCAAAATCATTATCCAAACATGGGTCCAACTCATGAATGGATATACCTATCAAAAAATCTAATCTTGAATTTCAATAAGTTTTTTTTATCGAGGAATCTGAACTTTTGATACATTAGTAGAAAACATGTATTTATGTTACCGTTTTTTAATAAAAAAATTTATGGTTGGATGAAAGTCTTACATCTTTATTAATGGACAATACCATATGATTCTCGAGAGTCGGGTTTATTTAACTATCTCTATTCTAACTTATTCCTTTCCAAAGTACATAAGTGAGCTTAAATCTTTTTATTAATTATGTTTTCTCGAAAATAAAAAAATAAAAAAAAAAAAAAACCCAAATAGGGTAGGTTAGTACCATCCATTATTATAATAGTTTGCCATGGACTAATTAGTGGGACGAAATCATGTATTTTATGACTTTTTAAACGTGGTGGATTATTATGTTTTTAATAAATAAGTGGATCTTACTAAAATTTTGCACAAAAGTGATGAAATGTCCTTATAGAAATTAAAAGTATTATACAATTGTACGGTGTAGGACTAACTCAAGTTAGTTAAGTTTTTGACATGTGTGATCTGAGGTCGAGGAGAACAAAACATTACTTATAAAAATGTGAAAACCTCTTACTAATAGACGCGTTTTAAAACCTTGAGGAAAAAGCTCAGAAGGAAAAGCCAAAAGAGTCGGCTAGCGGTGGATTTGAACTATTACAAATAGTATTAGAGCCAAACACCGAATGATGTGCGAGCGAGAATGCTAGGCCCCCAAGGAGGATGGATTGTGAAATCTCACATCGATTAGAGAGAAGAACGAAACATTGCTAGTAAGGGTCTGAAAACCTCTCCCTACTTGTAGCTTCTTAAAACTTTAAGGAAAAACCCAAAAAAGACAATATCTGTTAACGGTGGGCTTGAGCCATTACAAATGGTATCAAAACCAAACATCGAGCGGTGTGCTAGTGAGGATGCTGGCCCCCAAAAGGGTTAGATTGTGAGATCTCATATCAGTTGGAGAGGAGAATGAAACATTGTTTATAAGGGCGTGAAAACCTCTCTCTACCAGACACGCTTTAAAACCTTGAGGGAAAACTCGAAAAAGAAAGCTAAAAAAGAACCATATCTATTAGTGGTGGGCTTGAAATATTACAAATGGTATCAGAGCCAGACACTGGGCGGTGTGCCAACGAGAACACTAGACCCTTAAGAAGGTAAATTGTGAAATCTCACATCGGTTGGAGAGGAAAACGAAACATTGCTTATAAGAGTGTGAAAACCTCTTCATACCATAAAACTTTAAAGAAAAACCCAAAAAGTACAATATCTAGCTGTGAGCTTAGACTGTTACACGATAAGAACAATGTACACTACAATAGTATGATATTATCTATGTTGAGCATAACCATTCATGAATTAGTTTACACTAATGGAGATTACGTCTCTTAATTAGCTAATACAGGACTCCAAATGAGCTTAACGTGGCGATTGGTGCAGGGATTTACAGTTCTAACAGTGCAAGCCCATTATCCAGGGCTAAGGCCAGCAGCATGCGAGATGGGGAGAAGTGGGGAGGGAGATGAGTGCGAGGAGGCGAAAGGGTACAAGGCATTGATGTTCTTCTCAGCACTGTATTTGGTGGCGTTAGGAAGTGGATGCTTAAAACCAAATATAATATCACATGGGGCAGACCAATTCCAAAAGCAAGACCCTACACAGTTCAAAAAGCTATCCACTTTCTTCAACTGTGCATACTTTGCGTTCTGCACAGGCGAGCTCATTGCCTTGACTCTCCTTGTTTGGGTCCAAACCCACTCTGGCATGGACCTTGGCTTTGGTGTCTCCACCGCCGCCATGCTTCTTGCCTTGATCTCCTTGCTCTCTGGCACTTCCTTTTTCAGAAACAACCCTCCTCGTGGCAGCATCTTCACCCCAATTGCTCAAGTAATTTTTCATTATTCCTCTTTCTTATCATCTTAACTCGGGTTCCTTTGGTTAGGTAAAGTTTCGGTTTTAAAATCAGATACGTAGGGATATTAATATTGTTGGATGAAACTCACACATCGGCTAATTTAGGGAATGGTCATTGATTTATAATCAAGAAATACTCTCTTCATTTGAGATCCATGATTCCTAATATGATATTAGAGTCATGTTCTAAACTTAGTTATGTTAATAGAATCCAATCCACATCCTCAAATGTCGAACAAATGACTCCAAAAGAAAAAGGAGTCGAGACTCTTCGAAGGTATAGTAAAAAATGATGAAGACTCCAAAAGAAAAAGGAGTAAAGCCTCGATTAAGGAGAGGCGTACTTTGTTTGAGGGAAGGTGTTGGATGAAAGTCTCACACAACTAATTTAGAGAATGATCATGAGTTTATAATCAAGTAATACTCTCTTTATTGGTATTAGGTCTCTTGGGGAAGTCCAAAGCAAAGTCACGAGAGCTTATGTTCAAAGTGGATAATATCATACCATTGTGGAGAGTCGTGTTCATCTAACACATATGACTTGAGAACTCAATCAATTCGGACTATCTAACCCTAATCATAAAGGTTGAGTTGGGTTAAATTTGTTTTCAATTTGAGTTGAGTTAAACTTTTAGAAAATCAACCATTTGGGTTCGCGAGTTGATTTTTTTTATTGGGTCAACCCAACTAACCTAAAAAGAGGGTTATATAACTCAATCCACTCATATTACCTTATTATGAAAATTAAGAATATTTGACGTTTATAACTAAGGTTAGTGATGTGTTGTGTCATTTTTGTTATTAATGTAACATGTAGGGTAACCCTACTTAACCTGACTTGAAAATAAAGGGTTTGGCTGTGAACTCTATTCGGGTTATTTGGATGTGAGATCCCATATCGATTTGAGAGAGAAACGAGTGTCAGCGAGTATGTTGGACCCTGAGGGGAGATGGATTGTGAAATCTCAAATCGGTTAGAGAGGGGAACGAAACATTTTTTTATAAAAGTGAGAAATCTCTCTCTACCAGATGCGTTTTAAAAACATTGAGGGAAAGAAAAGAAAAGTTTAAGAAGGACAACATCTGCTAGCGATGAGATACTTGTCATTTACCTATGTGTCATCGAGTTTGGAGATTAGCGGAGATTTAAACTCTTTTCACTTTTTAAAATTGTTTGATTATTTTTATTTTTTATTTTGTATATATTAAGGTGTTTGTAGCTGCATTCACGAAGAGGAAGCAAATATGTCCTTCCAATTCAGAGATGCTTCATGGAAGTCATAATGGCGTCGTCAAACTCCTCCACACCGACAACTTCAGGTCTGTCATGTCCTGTCGGAATCAATTTATTTCCTTTTTCGTTTTATTTTTTTATTTGTTTGGAAAAAAAAAAACATTTTTCCCTATTTATTTAAAAAAAAAAAAACATTTTTTAACTTTGTTCAAACGTACCCTTCAAAATTTTAAAAAGTTAAAAAGTTAAAAAGTACCCTATTGAAAATTTAAAAATATTACTAGACATTTATAAAATAATTCAAAAAAATTCTCATAAAAAAAAAGTTTTCACTTTTTTAATTAAAAAATAAATAAATATAATTAAGTCTCTTTTTAAATTAAAATATTTTATAACTATAAATTTAAAAGTGTTAATTCAGGAAATGATCATAAGTTTATAACGAAAGAATACCATCTTCATTAGCACGAAACTTTTTGGGGAAGTCTAAAACAAACCCATGAGAGTTTATGCTCAGAGTGGATAATATCTTACCATTATGGAGAGTCTGTATTCATCTAACCCTAAACTTAGTCATGTCAATAGAATCCTCAAATATCGAACAAAGTATTGTGAGCCTCGAAGACATAGTCAAAAAATGACTAAATACTCCAAAAGAAAAGGAGTCGAACCTCGATTAAGGGGAGACGTACTTTGTTTGAGGGGGGTGTTAGATGAAAGTCCACATCGGCTAATTTAGGGAATACTCAGTTTATAATCAAAGAATACTATCTCCATTAGCCTTTTGGGGAAGCCCAAACAAAGCCACAAGAGCTTTTGCTTAGAGTGGACAATATCATACCATTATGGAGAGTCGTGTTCATCTAACCCTAAACTTAGTTATGTCAATAGAATTCTCAAATGTCGAACAAAGTATTGTGAGCCTCCAAGGCATAGTCAAAAAATGACTAAGACTCCAAAAGAAAAGGAGTCGAGCCTCCCGCCTCGAAGGCATAGTCAAAAAATGACTATGATTCTAAAAGAAAAGGAGTCGAGGCTCGATTAAGGGGAAGACGTACTTTGTTTGAGGGGAGGTGTTGGATGAAAGTCTCACATCGACTAATTTAGAAAATGATCATTTTGGGGAAACCCAAAGCAAAAATATGAAAGTTTATGTTCAAAGTGGACAATATCATACCATTGTGAAGAGTCGTGTTCATCTAACATTTCTTACTTTAACGTTACAGATTCCTCGACAAGGCTTGCATAAAAAGCGAAGAAACGAGAGCGGGAACGAGAGAAGAAAGTCCATGGAAGCTTTGCACGGTAACACAAGTAGAACAAGTAAAAATAATTCTATCAGTAGTCCCCATATTTGCATGCACCATAATCTTCAACACCATCTTAGCTCAACTCCAAACCTTCTCAGTCCAACAAGGAGCTTCCATGAACACAACCCTAACCAACTCCTTCCAAATCCCCCCTGCTTCCCTCCAATCCATCCCATATCTCATCCTCATCTTCCTCGTTCCTCTCTACGAGACAGCCTTCGTCCCCCTCGCCCGCCGTCTCACCGCCACTGACTCCGGCATCACCCCACTCCAACGCGTCGGCACCGGCCTCTTCGTTGCCACATTCTCCATGGTCTCCGCCGCATTAGTCGAGCAAAAGCGTCGACACTCCTCCAACCTCTCAATCCTTTGGATCGCACCGCAATTCGTCATTTTCGGCATCTCCGAGCTCTTCACCGCGGTCGGGCTGGTTGAGTTTTTCTACAAGCAATCTGTGGAAGGGATGCAGTCGTTTTTAACTGCCATGACTTATTGTTCCTACTCGTTTGGGTTCTATTTGAGCTCTTTGTTGGTGTCGGTTGTTAATAAGGTTAGTCGTGGGGAGTCGGGTGGTGGGTGGCTTAGCCATAATGACCTTAACAAAGACAGATTGGACCTGTTTTATTGGCTGCTGGCGGGTCTTAGCCTTGTCAATTTCTTTAACTATCTCTTTTGGGCTAATAGATATTCTCAGCTTGTGGCGCCTTGAAACAAGCTTAGTTTTGTTTGTAATACCCAATTAGTATGAGTTTTTAGTGTGTAACTTTTTGATATGGTATATCTTTTAGTGGCTAAAACATAATGAGTAGAATCTACTTATTATTGAATGAATAAATCAATAAAAATTGAAAATGAGTTGAAATTAATAATTATATTATAAGCTTTGGTGGCTTGCTTTTGGTTTCTCTAAAAGTACTCGTATCGATGGAGATGTATTTCTTACTTATAAATTTATGATCCTTCTCTAAATTAGTCAATGTCGGTCCCAATAATCTTCTTGAATTTGGGTTGGATTAGATTTTAAAAAAAACTAAAAGTTTTGTTTGCAGGTTGACATTTTTTGGTTTGGTCAACCCAATCAACTCGAAAATAGAGTTATAATCCAATATTACCCACCCTACTTTTAAAATTATTATTAAAATAAAAAAGATATTGTCCTATTTGGACTTATTCTTTCGGATTCTCTCAAGATTTTTAAAATGCGAAGGTTTCCACACCCTTTTAAAAATGTTTCGTTCTTCTCCCCAACCGATGTGGAACCTCACAATCTATCCTCGTTCGGGGTCCAACATCCTTGTTGGCACTCGTTCCTCTCTCCAATCGATGTGTGATTTCACAATCTACCCACCTTCAGGGCCCAACGTCTTTGCTAGCACTCGTTCCTCTCTCCAATCAATATGAGATCTCACATGCACTATGACTTGTAATTATTTGATATTTGAGTTGTACAAAATTTTAGTTATTAATGTAATTTTTATTGTTGATAAGTAGGGTTTCTTCAAAATATTTTAAAAAAGAATCATCCGACAACCCAACCCGAAAATGGAGTGTTGGGTTAAGTTGTGAACTTTATTCGAGTTACCCAGGTCACCATTCCCACTAACCTAAAATTTCATGTTGGTCTAAAAGATTTCTTCACCCCAACTCCGTGCACACTCCTACTAAAAACATTATATCACAATGTTATGAAAACACTTACTTATAGGTGTGCACCTCATAATACACTAGCAAATGAATCAAATAAGCGTAATTTTTAACCGATACAAAACCACATCTAAATAAGCTAAAGATCATGATGCTACGATCACGATGGCAACAACATAAGGTCTACCTACGTGCATCGTTTTCACATACATGGAACGACGTAGGTTTTTACTTGACCATATCAATACACTTAAGGTGGCTTTGATAAAGGAGTTTGTGTGAGAAAGTTAGAAACTTACTAATTAAAATAACTATGTAATGATGAGTGTGTGAAGGGTTATGATGATGATGATTCAAGTGTGGAAGATGAAGGGCCCCTAAGGAAAGTAGTGGGGGAATGGATTATGCTCTTTGGTTGGTTTACAAAAATTTAGCCATCAACATCTCTTCTTTGCCCAACCACAACAAAAGGTTTTTGTTTTTAAAAGGAAAATCATTCTTAAGGATAGTGATCCAATACCCATAAAAGTTAATGCTATCATTCATCTTAAAGCTTAGCCCATAATAGTGTCTAGTTAGTCAAATGGCTCATCTAATATAGTCAACCATCTTTAATTTAAAGTTGCCAATAAGATTGATTTAATTACCATCGTTTCGGTAATACTTTTTTATAACAACCCTACCTTTTCATTAAGAAAATAGCAAAATCAAAATAACAAGAATTTTAAAAGAATACAAATGCCCTCATCTAATTTGAGGGCCACAATATTTAGTGGTTTCTAGATCCACTTTCATCCTCGACAAGTTTTTTCATGTAATATAGTTAACCATCTTTACAACATAAGAGAATAGCTGTGAATGTTTGATTAATCTACCACACCTAAATGGTGTGAAAGTTATCTTATTTATAATCAAATGAATTACAAGGATATGAAAATAGTAATAAATAGAAATAACAATAAATGGGAAGATACTTATGATAATAAGGCAAATACTAGATCTTTGCCTTATAATAAAATATCAAATATAATATATATTGTAAACTATAATTTATTACTAAATATTCTTAACACCCCACCGCAAGCTAAGCGTCAGATTTAAACGAACGTAAAGCTTGAATCTGAAAAATTCAAAGAGGTTGAGAAACACTTTTCATGAAGATACTAACAACCCGGTTCTTGGCCATCAAAAATTTGCAGAGAGATCGCCGCTCAGCGGCGATGCTGCCTTGGCTTCAGCGAGAATATGTCTAACCCATGAAGAGGGATTGTCGCTTAGCAACGATGCTGCCTTGGCTATGGTGAGAATATTTCTAACCCCAAGAAGTAGATGGGGAAACCTAAAGCAAGGGACAAAGACAATGTTGAAGCCGGAAGAGTCGCCACATTGGGCGAAGGAGCCAATTTTGGCGAGAAGGGCAGTTAGAAGAGTCGCCTCATCGGGCGAAGAAGCCAATTTTGGCAGGAAGGGCGGCGGCAACCAGATTCCGAAGGTAAATCTCTGCAAAAGGTTGATAGGTTTAGGTTAGGGTTTATGTGAAGAATGAAGGTTGATTGGGAAGAAAATGAGAGAGACTATATTGGCCAAGGGGAAAACCGATTGGGTTGGAAAAGGTGAGGTTGTATGTACAGAGTATGACGAAAGGTGATTTGAAGGTCAATAGGGTGGAACCGAAGAGTAATCAATCGGCTCGGACTACGGCAGCCATGAAGACTGCCCCTGCGGCGTCAAAACCAGTAGGGGTGGTGGAGAAGAAGATTAGAGGATTCAAAAGCCATTCAAAAGAAAGGATCAGGGTTGTTAAACCGAGAGGGCTCTGATACCATGTGAATGTTTGATTAATCCACCACACCTAAATGGTGCGAAAGTTATCTTATTTATAATCAAATGAATTACAAGGATATGGAAATAGTAATAAATGGAAATAATAATAAATGGAAAGATACCTATGATAATAAGGCAAATATTAGATATTTGCCTTATAATAAAATATCAAATATAATATATATGGTAAACTATAATTTATTACTAAATATCCTTAACACCCCACCGCAAGCTAAGCGTCGGATTTAAACGAACGTGAAGCTTGAATCTGAAAAATTCAAAGAGGTTGAGAAACACTTTTCATGAAGATGCTAACAACCCGGTTCTTGGCCATCAAAAATTGCAGAGGGATCGCCGCTCAGCGGCGATGCTGCCTTGGCTTCGGCGAGAATATGTCTCACCCATGAAGAGGGATTGTCGCTTAGCGACGATGCTGCCTTGGCTCTGGTGAGAATATTTCTAACCCCAAGAAGTAGATGGGGAAACCTAAAGCAAGGGACAAAGACAATGTTGAAGCCGGAAGAGTCGCCACATTGGGCGAAGGAGCCAATTTTGGCGAGAAGGGCAGTTAGAAGAGTCGCCTCATCGGGCGAAGAAGCCAATTTTGGCAGGAAGGGCGGCGGCAACTTGGTTGGCGAATAGGCCAGTGCGGCACCCAGATTCCGAAGGTAAATCTCTGCAAAAGGTTGATAGGTTTAGGTTAGGGTTTATGTGAAGAATGAAGGTTGATTGGGAAGAAAATGAGAGAGACTATATTGGCCAAGGGGAAAACCGATTGGGTTGGAAAAGGTGAGGTTGTATGTACAGAGTATGACGAAAGGTGATTTGAAGGTCAATAGGGTGGAACCGAAGAGTAATCAATCGGCTCGGACTACGGCAGCCATGAAGACTGCCCCTGCGGCGTCAAAACCAGTAGGGGTGGTGGAGAAGAAGATTAGAGGATTCAAAAGCCATTCAAAAGAAAGGATCAGGGTTGTTAAACCGAAAGGGCTCTGATACCATGTGAATGTTTGATTAATTCACCACACCTAAATGGTGCGAAAGTTATCTTATTTATAATCAAATGAATTACAAGGATATGGAAATAGTAATAAATGGAAATAATAATAAATGGAAAGATACTTATGATAATAAGGCAAATACTAGATATTTGCCTTATAATAAAATATCAAATATAATATATATTGTAAACTATAATTTATTACTAAATATCCTTAACAAAGAGAATAACAATGAGATTAAAAACTCAATAAGTAGCCTACTTGTAGACATTTAATCTTGTCCTTAACATTCTTGTTCTTATCTTGAGAACTTAAGCTCTTAAATTCTATTCTTGAGTTCTTGTAATAGTCTAACGGAAAGACTATAGTCTTGGGTTATAAGTTCTTTAACTTAATTCTAATTTAGTAGCCTTTTGAGGTTCTAGGTCATAGGTTTGAGAACTTGGATCAGATCCTGGTTCATTTTCTTGTCACTGACACTTGATTCTTATCCTTTAGACACTCCACATAGTACTCATGATCCTCGATACTTATATCTAAAAGTCGATCAGGATTTAGATTTGGGTTTTGGCCCATGGTGGCCTAGTATCTCCTTGTGAGGATCTTGATTCGTCCTATAACTAGTTGTCTTAAAAATCTCCTGCGTCCCCTATGACATGGCCATGTAATTATGAAGTACCATGGAAGTAGTTTAGAGTGGCATCTAGTAGTCTTTATCTCATGGTAGGCTTGAGACTTGGGTTGTGCATTCTTGAATGCCCCACATGCATTGTTTGCAATATCTCCCACGTTGTCTTTGCCGAGTCCTTCTTTGCCAACATAAGAACGTCCTCCGGGATTGCTTGTTAGATGACGACAAGAGACATCCTGTCCTTATGCTCCTCAATATCACCATGCTCGATGACATCCCACATGTCTTGTGTTTGTAAGTTGACACACATCTTTATCGACCATGTTGCGTAATTACTCTTCGTGAATAATGGGTACTAGAGTGTTCCACTCTCCTCCTTTTCCCTCTTTTTCGTTGTCACTTCTCCTCTGATGACATTGTATGGTGACGACATTTTTTTCGGCATCCTGGGAGCTCTGATACCAAGTGTTGAAAATGGCTCACGATCGAGATATGTCAAAACAAATAAAGGAAGCAAAAAGAACAATTTGAGTGGAGAGATCTTTTGGAACAAGGAACCTTAAGCACTTAGCTTTTCAATTTTATTTGTTGTTGTGAAAAAAGCATACATCTCATGAGTATTTTGGAGAAAACACTAACTTGCTTCCTAAACTTTCTCTTCATGTTAATCCACTAATAATTTTCCTAATTAAATCATAAACCTTGGTCCACACTCACAAAACTTTTGTAAGGTTTGGTGGCCTGAAATTGACTTGGCTTTGCCAAAAGGCTCATCTCTATCAGCCCGACTTGTGAGGTGTTCATCCCGCAGTAGGGTTTCAGACCTCGCTTCGGTCTTGTGACATGTTATCTTTCCTCTCTTCATTCTCAAGTCAAGGGTGAGTCTCATGCATTAGTTTGTGAATTGCGGCCTCATGCACTAATCCCTACAGGTGTTCATAGTAGGTTCGATACCCTACCTAAACAATCATCATATTGGTCCCTAGGCCCCATTGCTGGAAAGACTCAGCTTAAAATGGTACGTGGAGCTTCCGCCTAATACAGCTCGTCTAGAAATGGAGGTAGACCTGGTCCAGGCTTGTGCAGTTAAGATTGTACACGAGCGAAAGAAAAAAAGAATGAAAAAAAATGATGTTTCCTCTAGCCTTTGACATCAAAAAGTTTGTAATAACGAAAGAGACAGAAGAGAATTTGCTCCTAGCTAGTGGAACAAGAAAGATATGGGAGTTGTCATTTCTGGGCCAGAGTTAAGTAAAGACGAGCTACCTAGTGATTTATACCCTTCATTGCACACTTTCTATCTATACCTAGTGATATATACTCTGCTTTCTTTTCATTCTGAAAGCGACTTTCTCGAAGAAAATGGTTAGCCTACACATACGTACATACATTAGCTATCGTTTGTTGTATCTTATTGATGTTGCAAGGAAGAGTTTGACTATATCGCTTTCAAATGAAAACAAAGTGAGAATTAGATCATTCTCTTATTCCATTACCGATTCATTCTAGCAGCGGATAATAGGAAACCACAAGCACTTTTGGAACACATTTTTTCAGGCTACAATCACATTATTTTAAGCACTTTCGAAATCCAAACTTCTCAACTTACACTCATGGTTTGTAAATAAGAGATTGTACTAAAGCAAAATTTAAGAAGAAAGCCACCCTCTAGCATCAAGCTAATGACCTTAAAACCAAAAATCTTAGCGCAAAAACCCTAATCTTGCCCTTCCAAAAAAAAGTTGAGTTATGGTCAATATATTTTTTAAAAAGAAAAGTTAAAATTTGATAATTTTATGAACGCTCAAAACTCAAAAAGGTAGTTTGGTTGTTGGGACATTCTTGGGATAATTTTCACGATAACATTTTGACATGATTTTAACAGTCATGAAATCTTAATTTCTCGTCTTAGACTCTGTGTATAAACAAGAGATTGTATTAAAACAAAATTAAGAAGAGAAGGAGCCAATAGCATCGAGTTAATGGCCTGACAACCAAAAACTTTAGCCCAAAAACCAAAATCTCGGTATTCGAAAAAAAAACTGAGCTACTGTCAATGTTTTTGAAAATTATAGTGAGAAAAGTTAAAATTTGATGATTTTGAAGCATACCAACAATGAAAAACCCAAAAAAGTAGTTTCACACCATTTTCGAGAAATTTTTCATCAAGCTACAGGGCAACATTTTGCCAAGGTTAGATGTTTCAATCAGATGTCTCAAAGCATAGTTAAACTATACAGTGTTATGATCATAAAGATAAAAGATGACCTACCTACGTAGACTATTGCCTAAATTTCTTTAAATATAAATGATCGAGTAGGTTTGGTAGACAGTAACATCCTATAGGCTAATATGCCTACTAAAGATGGTAGTATCAAAGGAAAATTTTGTCGGTACAAACTACATGCATACGAAGTTCAAGTGTTTGGTATAAACATGAAAATAAAAAGTGATTTGAGCTCACAAAAATAGAAAATTTATGAGCTAACACCGTGAAAGTTCAAACACGATATAATTTAAATATTTTGTGAATAACACAAGTTCCTTTAATGAACTCTACGTATCACCTCCAATCTTCACAAGTTGCCGCTTATTAAAAATAGTAAAATAGGTAAAACAAAATATAAATACATTTTATTTAGAAATCCAAAGTAGAGTTTGAATACATTATGCTCGGTAGCAAAACAACTTAAACTATTTGAATAGTTGAAATACGGTGTGCCTCTACATGACACCTTCTCTATACCTGTTTCCATCCTTGATCAGCTCCTTGTCATCTGAAAAATATGAGAGAATAAGAATGAGTACAATGCTCTTAATCGTGTCTATGAAGGGTTCTAGGTGTCACGATCATATAAATTTTAACACGCTCACGACAAGCCTTGAAGAAAATCCAAGTCCCATATATATTTTTTGCCAATTTTCTTGTGGCTTCTTTGGATCTTACGCGTGGTTTGTCTCTGCAAACAGAATATAACTTATATGAAATTCACGCTTGTTTGGTCACACACGCCACATGCAAGTGCATGTTCAATCTTCTCCAAGTTAACTCTATTAGATAAATCCCTATTTTTAGGTTAAGAGTAAGCCCTATTAATTAGTTAAAGGCACACAATTAAATTTAGTGGAATGGCCAAGTTGAGTGGAAAGGATTTAATTGAGTTCTCACTCTTTGCATTTTTAATATATAATTGTTATTTAAATATGTCAATATAATGAGAAATAGATCATCGGTCTTCAGCATAATCTGAAATAAGTTTGTCTCTCTCGTGTTTTCCTGTTTTTTTTTTCTTCCTCCAACAATCATCTATTTTTTCTTCACATTTACCTCACGTTAAATTGCTCAGTCATCAAACTCACTTGCCTCTACACTAGAGGTGAAGTCATTCGACTCAACATTGCCTCTACTTGAGGCCAAGGTCTCTCAATGCAATGTCACAATGTCGCAACTCAATTCTCATCTTGGTTCCCAATTAACATGGCCGACATGTTTTGACCCCATCCCAAGTCAAGGGGTTTCATCAACCATCATAGCTTGTTCAGTCCAAGTCATCGAGAATGAACCACCCATGTGTCGTTCATATCATCGGAACATCCCAAATATCCATCAATCTGAGTCATATCGAGACATTGGACCCTCCCGTATCCAATCTAGTTCATTTACAAAAAAAAAAAAAAAAATCTAGATAGAAGATGCATAATCCAACCTCCGACACTTTACTTAAAAAACTCATTTCAAAGGAAGTCGTCTAAGACACTCATCTCACAATGCTCCCCCTCATTGTGACAAAAACATGTACCACAGCGTAGCTCGCTTAGGCCACGGGGCCCAGAGATGATGGAGAGCTGACATCATGCCTTCCCCTAAAGTAATTTTGAGGCATTTTTTGTCTGGTAAGTATAGACATGATTTTGGGCGAACATACAGTGTCGTGGACTGTCCATCCGATGTCTGATTGACACCAAATTTGGCAAATTTTTCATATTTCATATGAACTAACTTGAATCCAAATCTGCATGCCCAAATTTCCTTTGAAACCCAAACTTTCAAGATGAAGGCCAAGGCCCTACCCGACCCTTTCACAAACCAAACTTTCATATTGACATCATTGCCTTTATATTACTTTATGTCTCTGGTTAGCTTTCATGCACTTCTCTATGTGTGTTAGATGATGCACCATCCTCCTTGGTCGCATCATGACACTTTTCTTGTATTAGCCCTCGCGTGGTCAGTTGGATGTCACTACCATATCACCACCTTGTCTTGTGTGCACGTGAGGGTCACAATCTATTCTCTTTAACGTATGATTGTGACATTGGGTACTACACTATTTCTTGTCATATTTTTGTTCTTGTCCTGAGAACTTAGGCTCGTTCAGTTCTTGAGTTCTAGTCATGGTCTAGCCCAAGGATCTTATTTTTATCTAAGGACCTTAGTTCTATTGTTTTGGTTCCTTAAACATTAGAACTTGAATCTTGATCTTTGATTCTAGTTTTTATCGTTGGTTCTTGGTTCTTAACTCTTAGTTTTTGTTCTTGATTCTTATCTTTGTACTTAGTACTTGGTTCTTGTACTTGATTCTAATTTATTGAGTGGTACCTAGCCGTCTTTATATCTTAGGGAATTATAAAGTACTACTTTAGGGCATTGGTGTGTGGTAAACTTACTCGTCTTAATTATGGCATTAAGGTAGCAAATTGATTAATTGAAAATCAAAGGCTACATAAAGCCTACTTGAATCATGGCCTTAGGCTAACATTAATTATTTGAAAATCAAAAGCTACCTAAAGCGGTTGATTACTAAAAAAAAATTAAGTGTAACATCTTAATTCATAATTTAGGGAGCAACATGATTAATTAAAAATAAAGAGCTATCCTAAATCTTATCATGAGGTATCATCGTGATTACTAAAAATCAAGGGCGAACTTAGAGCTCATCTAACTTAGGATATCAATCTTATTATTTAAAAATTAAGGCTTATCCTATCATGGTGTAGTATCTTGATTACTTCTAATTACTTAAAAATAAAGGGTTATCCTAAAACTTATCATGAGTTAACATTCTAATTACTTAAAAATCAAAGATGAACTTAGAGCTCATCATGACTTAGGGTAGTCTCCTGATTACATAAATATCAAAGGTTATCCTAAAACTTATCAATAGGTAGCATTCTATCCTCTTAACTTAGGGTAGCCTCCTGTCTACTTATAAATCAAGGCTATCCCTAAGTGTGACATGAAGCTTATAACACACTTTGATTATTTAGCATAAATCATAGGGTTAACCCATAGGGGAATTTTAATCATTCCTTTTAAGCCTTAACTTATACCAAATTGTCTTGAAATTTTATGCAAACCTTCGTGTCCTTATATAGGTCTTTTTAAAGATCTTGAGTCATTTGGATGGTGTTTGGTCCTCAAAATATATTAAAGGAACCTCATGGTATTTTTTGGTTATTTATCACCACAAACTTGATTCGAGTCCCAAAAATGATCCAATGGTCTAAAACTTTAAATAGTCTTTACCCATCATGAAATAAGGCTTCTTATAAAGTTTCATGATATTTGGAGGTTGTTTGGATCGTGAACCCAAAGTAAGTTACCTTACGAGCATTATGGTCATTTTGCATCGTTGTTTGGTTTAGCTACTTATTCTTATCCAATGATCACCAAATTTCATATATAATCCTATCATGTCATTATGTGCAAAGAATTAAAGTTTCTGAGCAACAAAGTTTATTTAGCGAGTTATTTTACTGTTACTTGATTCGGAACAAAATGCTTGGTTTAGGTCCTTAACTCATGGTTCTTGACGTATTTCTTCCATAGTTCTTTAATTCTAACTTAACTTGAGACTTATAATGTATTTCAAGTGATTCCTATAAGTATTTCTTTAGAAAAGTTTAGAATAACTACTTACCTTATCTTTGATGTTCGAGACTTTCGTTCTTGAGCTTTTGGTATCCTAATTACTCCAAATTTAATTTGACATATCCGTGTAGAACCATCATGAATTTCTTGAGAGCCAATCTGCAACTATTTTTCTTTCCTTCCCATAAAGGTGCAGATATATTTTGGAAGAAAAAAAATTATATGTGGTCATCCAATTTCTTAAGCTCTTGGGTTAAGGCAAAAGTTGTGTAGAAAAGGGAGCTTCTTAGGTACCCTATAGAGACCTACTTATTCCCCGATTTCTTTATGAAAAACTTCTTTTGTCATTTCCATGAAGTTAAAAGTCGACTGCATTTTCACGCTTTTGAACTAGGTCATTAGTGGAGGTGGAATTAAGAAGATACGTTCGGGAAACTTTCAGCTCTCAAATCCTTCACGAGACATGTTGGAGAGCTCATTTAGAATTTATAGGAATCGAATTTAGAAGAAATCAATTGAAAGAATACCCGAAAACTAAAAGCTTATTTTTTTAGTTTTAGGAACTCTGATAACTATTCTTGTCCCAAAACATTACCCATAATTCCTTATTTATAGACAAAACTTGCACTGTTGTTACTTGTTCTAAACTCGATCTAAATTTTAACTTGAAATTGTCAGAGTTCTCAAAAATATTTTCCTGAGTGAAAGTATTGTCGACCTCAGTTTTGAATTTAACTGTTAAAGATTTCTTATACCCATTTCTTATACCCATTAAAATTTCAATCCAACAGTTAGATACAAGGGATTTCAGCCGTTAAGTTTTTTTTTTATAAAAACACTCCTTGATGGTACAAAAAAGTGAATGGGGTATGTTAACCCATTGTAATAGCACTCCCCTTTCATTAATTGATACTTTGAAACGGGTTTCATCTGGAATGAAAGAACAAAAAAGGATTTATGCAGATTTAATTACTGAATCACTTCCCAATGGTATGTTTGGGGTTTGTTTAGATAATGAGGATCCAATTCTAGGTTACGTTTCAGGAAGGATTCGACATAGTTTTATACATATACTAGGTCATATAGAGTCAAAATTGGAGTAAGGTGTTAGGATTCAACTAGAACCAGAGGGCGTATAATTTAGAGACTACGAAACAAAGATTCGAATGATTAGGTGAAGTAGTCTTTTGACTTGCAATATTCTTTTTTGTAGGGATACAATTCGAAATTGAAAATTTCAAGAAACTTATTTTCTTCCAATAAGGGGATTCGGAATTAAGGTAAGGAATGACAAATATGAAAATAAGGGCCTCCATTCGGAAAATTTGTGAAAAATGCCGCCTGATTCGTAGGATTCGTATGCCAAGCTTTTCCTTAAGCTTCTTGAATGGTGGATCGAATTTGGCATATATGTTAGAGGTATTTTCCGTCCTTGATTTCTTCCTAGCTAGTGAACCATCCTTTTTAGAAAGAGTAGAAATAAGTTTGAAAGGAATTCGGGAAAGAGAAACTCAAACACGAACCGTGATATCTTTTTATGGGTGGGTCAATGATGTTTGATTCTTGTTACAAATGATCCTCCATGCCTCCTAAAAGGAAGCTTAAACAAACATTGAGACATCCAATATCATCTTTCCTTAAAAAAATTTCTCTGACAAAAGCTTTACAACATCCATTATGAATTCAAGCCATTGGATTTGATTTGGTATGTGGAGAAGATACAATGGTTGGTAGACATTTTCGTAATTATCTCAAACTCTAAAGGTAATTTGTCATTTTTTAAATATTCTATTATTAATTTTCTAAAAAATGTAAAATAAATAAATCCTTTATTTATTTATTTATTTATTTATTATTATTATTATTATTATTATTATTTGTCATTTTTTACTTGTTGAGCCCTTTAAAATCCTTTTCCTATTAAGGCTTAAGAAGCTCGTGTCATAAACCATGCTCCGTTTCTACCTAAAATTCTAACTTAAATTCTAAGAAAAACTCATTGAGCCATAACCTAAGACTTCATGAACTTAAGTAATGCTCGAATCAAGGAATGTTCAAAAAAGATGGCATTAAAAATGCACAATCCAAGTCTTAATCCGGTTAAACTTATAATAAGTCATATCTATAATAGTAAGATAATTTACTGATTTTCTAGTTTGTTACCGTGGATAAAGTAGAATCTACTGATTTCTTAGTTTGTTACCATGGATCAAGGTCCACTGTGTAATCTTCATTGTACACAACTATGAATACATGAGGTCGTGACCTATATAGGTCACAGTGCCATTCAACTTAACACAGAGCTAAGGTTTATTCATTAAAAATGTTTATCATATCTTCTTCCTCCTCTCCATCCACCATCTTCAACACGATCTCATCTACCATGGCGTCGACCTTTTGCCCAATCCCTCTCCACTACACTGTCACAATCTGTCTCACCAAAAATAACTTCATCATATGGCACGCCCAGCTCCTCCCCTACCTACGGAGTACGAAGCTTATGGGCTACTTCGATTGCACCATTCCCGCACCTGACAAGTTGGTCCCTTCCTCAATCGTTGCTGGTGCTGACCTAGTCTCTAATCTAGCCTATGATCGGTGGTATGATCAGGATCAATAGGTCCTTAGTGGCCTTCTGTCCTCCATGTCTGAGGAGATTCTTCACGATGTGGTTTATGTCCAAGGAAGCATGGAATACCCTACAGATGTTTCGTCGTCAACACATACTCGCACTGTTCAGATTCGTGTTGAGCTCGCCACGTCCAAGAAACGTGATTTGTCTGTTGTAGATTATTTCTGCAAGAACAAAGGGCTAGCCACCGAGCAGGATGCCGTCGGCTCTGCCTTGCGGGATGATGACGTGATCGCGTATCTCCTCGTTAGTCTTGGCCTGAACTATGAAACCTTCATCACCTCGATGATTACCAAGAGTGAAGCCATCATGCTTGATGATGTGTTTGCCCAACTAATGACATTTGAAGCTCGCCAACTACAACATCTGGCTGAACTTCAGTTAAATCCTGAATCTTCAGCCAATTATGTTGGTCGTGGTGGTCAACAAAAGAATCGTAGGCGTAGGGATCATGGTCGTGGTCGTTCTCAAGGTGGCGCGCCCTTGTTGAAAATAAAATTCATTCTGATACCAATTTGTTGAAATTAAAAGTCGCTCAGATGCTAACTTGTAGAAAATAGACGCGCGCTCTGAAACTAACTCGTTTAGATAACTATCATGAAAACTGTGAAAGAGATGTCGAGAAGTGAGAGATAAGGAGACAAAGAATTCTCAAAACCGTTTTCTATTGGTCTGTACTTCTTCTTTACTCTATAATTCTTGCTCTACTCTGGTTTTAGAATGAGAAACAAAATTTATAAGTTATATAAAGCTAAAAATGGTCATCATAATCTCACTCTTTCTAAAGCTAAAAATGGCCATCATAATCTCACTCTTTCTAACCCATAAAACAACGGGTTCCTAAAATAAATAGGGTCTTTTTAACTTAATTTTAAAACCAAAAAATAGTAACTACCTTCTTTCCTTCATTTCTTCATTTAACTTTATTCCCAACAAAACTCCCATAAACTTAAATGGTCTATTCGGGTCTCTCTGTTGAGTCAGCATCTCTATATCTTTCTTCTCCCTCACTAGCTCGTCCACTAGAGCCTCAATCTCCACCTTCTTCAACTTTCTTGGTAAGATTGGAGATTATCTTCATTCTTTTCCTTTTCCTGTTTTAGATAGAAGGAACTCTTACTCAACTCAGCCATTCATTTCAACTTTTGTTTCCAACTCTTTGTTTTCTTCTTCAATTTTCACCCTTTTTCTTCTTTCTTCCTCGAATTTCCTTTCCGACCATTGGAGCTCTCTCTCTTCGACCTCGGGCTCTCTGTTATTTGGTTGTTCATCTTTATTCGATTTTCTCGTCTACGCTATCAAGATTTCGCCACACCCACTGCATCACCTCATTTCTAATAGTTTCTACCACCTCAAGCCTACTGCCATTATCTTTCGTGTCGCCGTCTCCTTTTGTGTTCTTCTTCCTCGAATTTCCTTTCCGACCATTGGAGCTCTCTCTATTCGACCTCGGGCTCTCTGTTATTTGGTTGTTCATCTTTATTCGATTTTCTCGTCTACGCTATCAAGATTTCGCCACACCCACTGCATCACCTCATTTCTAACCGTTTCTACCACCTCAAGCCTACTGCCATTATCTTTCGTGCCGCCGTCTCCTTTTGTGTCCGGCTCTTCGTTTTGGGCCATCAAAAGAATGCCTCCATTTGTTGAGTCATCCAAGGCTAGGTTGATGGTTTCTTCCACCTTTTCTTCGGCTCGACAATCTCTTGCATAATGACTCATTCTGCCACAATTGTAACATCTGTCGAAGTTACAATATTTGCATAGTGGCCATATTTTTGATATTTGTAACACTGGATGCTGGAATTGTATCCTTACAATTATTTGCATAGTGGCCATATTTTTTATATTTGTAACACTGGATGCTAGAATTGTATCCTTGATCGCGTCATTGATTGCGCCTCTTCCACGCCAATTTGCTTGGCTCAATAGTCTCTTCTCCTTATAATTTTCTTCATAACTGTTACCTTGACCACCTCGACCATTCCCGCGGCTTCCACGACCTCTACCTTGAAAATTTTGAGAGTAGAATGCCTTTTCATCCTTTATCGATGCCTTCGTCTGAAGCGCTTGATCGAGTGGCTTCTCCTTCTTTTTCTTACGTTGCTCGTGTGCCTTGAGAGAATCGGCAAGCTCATCGACTGTGAACTTTGCTAGGTTCTTCGACTCTTCTATGGCACATACGACATTTTCGAAGTTGTCTGTTAACGACCTCAAGATTTTCTCCACAACTCGCGTCTCGGGTAACATTTCTCTGTTTCGATTTAGCTTATTCGTCATGGTCTGTACACGTGTAATATAGTCAGATACATTTTCTAACTCCTTCATCTTCATGCTCTCCAACTCGCCACGCAGAGTCTGGAGCACACCTGCTTGACTTGGTCGGCTTCTTTGAACACCTTTTCTAGAGTGTCCCACGCTTCTTTTGAACTAGTTTCCCTTGCAATCTTGTCAAAACCCGACTTGTCAACAACCCGGAATAGCATGTATAATGGTTCCTTATCCTTTGATCGTAATTCCTTTAGCGCCTTGCTTTGCGCTGCCGTATAACCCATGGTATCCTTCGGTTCTTCGAAACCTTCTTCAACCACCTCCTATGCGTCTTGCGAACCAAGAAGAGCTTTCATTTGGATGCTCCAATTATTGTAGTTTGTCTTCGTCAATCGTGGTAGTGGCATTTGTCCCATCATATTCGTCATCGGCTCTGATACCAATTTGTTGAAAATAAAATTCGCTCTGATACCAATTTGTTGAAATTAAAAGTCGCTCTGATGCTAACTTGTAGAAAATAGATACTCGCTCTGAAAGTAACTCGTTTAGCTCTCACGAAAACTATGAAGGAGATGGAGAAGGGAGAGACAAGGAGACAAAGAATTCTCAAAACCCTTTTCTATTGCTTTGTACTTCTTTTTAACTCTATAACTCTCTTCTCAAAACGTATTTATAAGTTTTCTAAAGCTAAAAATGGTCATCATAATCTCGTTTTCTAACCCATAAAACCACCACTTACTAAAATAAATATCCGCTTTTTGACTGAATTTTAAAACTCAAAAAATAGTAACTACCTTCTTTCCTTTTTTTTTCTTCATTTAAGTTTATTCACAACAGCCCTTTCGTCCTGCTGGTGATCGTCATGATCCTTTTGCTCGTCCTTCCTGCCAGATCTGCGGCAAAGTGGGGCATACTGTCGTTCGCTGCTGGCATAGGATGGATGAGTCCTATCAAGATGAACCTCCTTCTACTCCTTCTACTCCTTCTGCTCCTTCTGCGGTAGTGGAATCTACTTCCTCTTACAAGATTATCCAAATTGGTATAGCGACATAGGCGCCACTGATCATATCACTAGTGACCTGGATCATTTCGTTGTGCGTGAACGCTATCATGGAGGTGAACAAGTTCAAGTCAGCAATGGAGCAGGTTTGTGTATTTTGCATACTGATCATTCTTCAATTAATACTGTCACTCATCCTCTTGCATTGCGTATTATTTATGTGCCTGAAATTCCAAACATCTTCTTTCCGTTCATAAATTTTCTTGTGATAATAACGTATTCTTTGAATACCATCCTTGGCATTTTTCTATTAAGGATCGACGGTCGAGGAAAAGTCTTGAGGTGTGAGTTTGGTCTCTATTTTATTAAGCCATCTGATGTCGATAATCTCAAGCACACCTTAGTGAGCAGATCTACTACACACCCAATGGCATGCACGTCTTGGACATCCATCATCTCAAGTAGTAAAGTCAATGTTGCATCTCAATAATATTTCGTGTGCTAGTGATTCAGTCACCTTTGCCCGTTTGTAATGTGTGTCACAAAAAGTCATCAGTTACCATACACTAGTTCTTTTCATAGGTCTTCGTCACCTTTGGAACTTTTTTTTTTTTTTTTGATGTTTCGGGTCCTTCACCTCTATCTGTCGGGGGCTTTAAATATTATATCAGCTTCGATGATTTCATTAAATTTTCGTGGATCTATTTGATGCATGATCGTACAAAAGCTCTTCGTATACTTTTGCAATTCTAAGTTCATGTTGTGCACCTCCTGGATACTAAAATCAAGTGTTTCCAGTTTGATTAGGGTGGGGAATATAAGAAAATTCATAAAACATTCTTTCATTCCCTTGGAATTGCTCATCAGGTTTTGTGCCCTCACACGCATCAACAAAATGGGTCTGCTAAACGCAAGCATCGTCATATTGTTGAAATTGGCCTAGCCCTTCTAACTCATGTTGATGTACCTATTAAATTTTGAGATGACACATTTCTTACAGCTACATATCTCATCAATCGTCTTCCTACTCGTGTCATCGATAACAAATGCCTCTTAGAACGTCTTTTTCATACCCCACCAAATTACTCCTTATTAAAAGTTTTTGGGTGTGCTTGTTGGCCTCATCTTCGCCCTTATAAAAACAAAAGTTCTCTTTTCGATCTAAGGAATGTGTCTTTCTAGGCTACAGTTCTTTAGGTATAAGTGTCTTGACACCGATTCTGGTCGTGTCTATATTTCTAGAGACGTCATATTTGATGAGAATGTTTTTCTGTTCAAGAGAGCCCCACCCAGTTCTTCCCCAACCTTGCAGTTGATGCACAATGTCCCTAATTTGTGCATCTTGCATTTGGGTAACAACAGTACTAATTTGGAGAATGCTCATATGCATATATCTGTGTCTGCTAACTCTTTGGATGCAGAAAATCAGGTGCCCACATCAGCTTCAGGATTGTCGTAGCAATCCTCTGCGTCGCTGCTGCGCGAATTGGTATCAGTTTTTCTGTCAATGATTGGGGCCTCGGATCCTCCGCCAGTAGATGATATTGTGCAATGCTCGATCAGATCCTCGGTCACTGGTCGATCGACTGCTGTAGCACCGATTGCTCCCCTCGCAACAGCTGGTACGGTTGTCCCCTCAGTTGTGGATCCTGCACCTACTACTCATTCGTATGGTACTCAATTGAAGTACAATATCAAGCAACTCAAGGTACGTACAGATGAAACAGTAACATATTCTATGGTTCGGTCTTCTGCCTCTGAACCTACTTCACATATTAATGCTATGGAGCATCCCCTCTGGCGTCAGGCATGAATGATGAATTCCAGGCACTTCTAAAAAATAAGACATGACACTTAGTTCTTCCTCGTGCTGGTCTTAACGTTATTGGTTGCAAATGAGTTTTCAAACTCAAGCAAAAGCCTGATGGCTCTATTGATCGCTACAAAACATGCCTGGTTGCTAAAGGGTTTAAACAGCAGTATGCCATTGATTATGATGATACCTTCAGTCCAGTTGTTAAGCCCACTATCATTCGGCTCTTATTATCTTTTGCTATTTCTCGTGGTTGGGCTACTTGGTAGATTGATATTCAAAATGTTTTTCTTCGTGGTTTTCTTAATGAAGATGTTTATATGAAGTAGCCCCCTAGATTTATGGATTCTCAACATCCTGGTTATCCTGCAAGTTGGATAAGTCACTTTATGGTCTCAAACAAGCTCCGCGTGCTTGGTTTTCTTGCCTTAGCTCCAAACTATTACAGCTGAGTTTTACACCTTCAAAGGCTAATGTCTCTCTTTCATTTTTAACAAGATGAGCATTCAGATGTATATTCTCATCTATGTTGATGACATTATTATCATCAGCTCATCTTCTTATGGCTACTGAGAAACTTCTTACACAGCTTCGAGATGATTTTGCCGTCAAGGATCTTGGCACTTTGAGTTATTTTCTTGGGATTGAGGTTTGCCATACTTCCAATGGATTTGTTCTGACACAACATAAATACATTCAAGATTTATTGTCCATAACCAATATGCTCACCTCCAAAGGTGTGCCCACACCTATGCTTTCTAGTGAGAAGTTATTAAATGGTGGTGAAAAGGTCTCACATGTGGATACTACTCGCTATCGGAGTGTCGTTGGTACTCTCCAATATTTGTCTCTGACATGACCTGATAAATTCTTATGTGTCAACAGAGTATGCCAGCTCATGTCCTCTCCAACTTCTGTACATTGGGCGGTGGTCAAACGAATTCTCTGTTATTTACATGACACTATTGTTATGGGCTTGTGTCTTACAAAGTCCAGCATTGATTTGCATAGTGCCTTCTCGGGTGTTGATTGGGCTAAGAATCCTCGTCAAAGCATTGGAGGCTATGCAATCTTCTTTGATGGCAATCTTTTGTCCTGGAGTTCAAGGAAACAATCAGTTTCTCATTCTAGAAAGGAGGCCGAATACAAGGCAGTTGCTGATGCCACTGTCGAATTAATCTGGATCCAAGACATCTTGCGTGAGCTCAGGATCTCGCAAGCGTGAACGCCTAGCCTGTGGTGGGACAACATTGGTGCCACCTATTTGTCCACCAATCCAATCTTTCATCGACGGACAAAGCATGTTGAGGTTGATTATCACTTTGTTCGTGAATCAGTATCGCCTCATGAGCTTGATGTGCGGCTCATATTTTCCAAAGATCAGCTCGTCGATATTATGGCAAAGCCACTGCTAGCTACTTCTTTTAGTAGTTTTAGGCGCAATCTGAACTTAGTAGTATATAGTCCAGATTGAGGGGGGAGGGGTGTTAAACGTAGATTAGGTCATATCTATACATAGTAAGATAATCTACTGATTTCCTATTTTGTTACCATGATCAAGGCCCACCATGTAATCTTCATTGTACACATCTATAAATACATGAGGTTGTGACTCATATAGGTCACAGGGTCATTCAACCTAACAAATCCTACAATGATATCTAGATTGCTAAGTGTTGCTCTAAACTATCTAAGATCTTCCATGGTACTTCATGATCACACGACCACGTCATAAGGGACGTAGAAGATGTCCAGGGCCATCAATTATAGGTCGAATCTAGATTCTAACTTAAAGAGAATGTTGGGGCCACCATGGCCAATGACAAGAATATGAACCAGGATCAAGACTCAAGTTCTTAAATCTATGACCTAGAACCTCATAACTAAGGTTAAAAACTTAGAACTAAGGACAAAGGTCCTTGGGCTAGATCATGACAAGAACTCAAGAACATAACCTAAAGACTTAAGTTCTCAAGACAAGAATAGGTATGTTATAAGAAAGAGTTTCGGATCCTAACACATCCTAAGGGCACGACTAATAGCCTACAAATAGGCTACTTATTGAATTTTTGTACTCATCCCTATTTCTTAGTTTTTTAGGTGACAATAATGAGCTAATCAAAGATGGAAATGGATCAAGAATAGGTGTTATACCAAGCCACATAGTGTTTCAATTATCTTACTGATTTAAGTTGTTTTGTTTATGAGTCCAATGTATTCAAATTTTATTTTGGATTTGTATATAAAATATATTCATGTTTTGTTTTAAATGAGAAAAAAATTTAATTAGGAGTTGGTGTCTTTTCATGTTTTCGAGTTTTTAATAAGTCGCAACTCGCGAAACTCAGGTCGTAACACTTGGGCTCTATTTTCTATTCTAGGTAGGGTTAGATACATAGTACTCTCTATACACGTTTCACGCACAAGCACATAAACCCACAAGGTAGTCTCATATTCGTACCCCCTAAGCTTGACTATAGGCTAGTGCATGCTCTTGTTATTGAAACCAATGAAAAGAAACGAGCGTGTATCATAGCATAGTGTATGTGTCAGTACAAAACATATTGGAGAAATTCTTATACTTGTGACATATAATATGCATGAGATATCGTGATTTCAAACGTTGATATATAGTTATGATGCATATCATACTTTTATTATTTTGATGACATAACTTCCCTGAAATATGCATAAGTGTATACTACATATATTTCATTATTGTCATACATGGCTCATCAATGTCTCATAGGCGTAAACATGGTACCAGAACATACATGGACTAGCATACTAGAAGTACATGCATCACATAACATCATCATCATAAACACATATCACAACATCATAAAATAATATGTAGATAGCCACATAGTACGTATCATTCATACAACACTCAATTCGTCTGACTTAGTCCAAAGGCGTTCGAACAGTAGGTTCACTTATTTGTTGGCCTAAATCGACAACAGCAGATTCTTACGAGACTCTAATTCTACCGGTTAAATAGACATCTTTAATACTCGTTAGGAGTTCCACCAATCCTCTCATAACATTGTAATAAGTAGGCAACCACTCTTCTACTCTCTTTTGGACTTTATGGATTGAGAAACAACCATTCTTCTACTCTCTTTTGGACTCTATGGAAAATGACAGGTAGGGAAATGACTTCAAAATTCTTTAATAATTTATTCACTTTTTTTAAAAATGTGTGGGTATATCGTTCGATGATGAAAGTCTCACATCTGCTCATTTATGGAATGATCATAGATTTATAATCTAAGTAATACTCTCTCCATTGGTACGAAGCCTTCTAGGGAAGCCTAAAGCAAAGTCATGAGAGTTTATGCTCAAAGTGGACAATATCATATCATTGTGGAGAGTCGTGTTCATCCCCATCATTTTTTTTTATTAGTGATATTAAAAAAAAAATCAATGATTCAAAAAATTTGATCAATCCACTCCAACTCATATAGTTTGGGTTCCATTATAAATAAATGAAAACTTCATAAATTGAGTTTGTTTGGATTCTCCTAAAACTAGATTGGGTGAAACAGAATGAACCATAATGTCTTGTTAATTTAAAAAAAAAAACACACACATTTTTACTTACCATACTATTTATTTCATTTTCAATAACTCTTAAAAATAATTTTGAACTTTTTAGACCTCAAGTCTATGCTAATTTAAACCTCAAATCGGGAGAATGGGTAACAATTTATGCCCAGTATTTGAATGAAGATTCGGAATTTAATGTTCCAACATTCTCGAGTTACATGATTATGTTACTAACTCCTCGCTTTTAAAAGTGAGACTATTTCGACATACCAACACAAGTTTTTTCAACATACTTTGTCCTCACTCATATCCTTCTTTAAAAAAATTCTTAGGATATCACCCAACAAAGAATCGCTCTAAGCAAAACATGTTTAACTTTGAGTCCGTATGATTGAGCTACCGAAAAGGAAGATGAATCAAGTTAGTATAAGTAATAACTTTGAATTCTTTAAGTTTTTCTTAACGATTTTATTCTCAAGACCGCTCTCATTCAAATGTTGTCTCGGTTCATGTAACAAAGAGAAAATCCTTCACCTTTTTGTTGTGAGACGGGAAAGTCCACGAGCTACATTAGCTAGCTTGAATCCAATTACCAAATATGCCTCAAAAGATAACAAGTAAAGACAGCTTCTTGTTTCTCATAGATTATGCTCATGAACAAAATTTTGGTGCTACGAGATCCCACATCAATTAGGGAAAAGAATAAAGCATTTTTTATAAGGGTGTGAAAACCTCTTTCTAGCATACACATTTTAAAAACCTTGAAAGAAAGCCCGAAAGAGAAAACTCAAAGAGGCCAATATCTATTAGCAGTGAGTCTGAACGGGCGATCTGTTGGGAGATAGAACAATGTACTTTGAAAGGCCATGGTCCTCATAGACCAGTCTTGGAATGTTACATAAACTATATCCCTGTGCTAAAATGCGGGTCGGTGGCATTGATAGTTCCCGATCCCTCGGATCGTCTTCTCTTGATGAATTATTATCCAAAGTTGCATCCCTTTTTGAATGATTCTTTCCCATTGAAAACTCGAATTATGACCTCACACGGGAAGTGTTGTATGTTGACAAGCTTGATTACTATGTTGAGGAGGTGCTTCTTAGCGACGTTGCTCATTTGTCGATTCGAGTCCCATCTCAATCTGTATGTGCGGTGGTCGGGACGACGGAGAAAGGACGGAGAGACGGCAGAGTGGGCAGGTGCTGTGGTTGGATAGCCAATGATCAATGCAGTCAAGGTGAAATACATGCCCACATGATGGTATCTTCTGAAGCTTATCTTCTGTTTGGTATTCCCCTAAACAGACTGAACATCTGCCACAAACAACAAACACATAAGGATTGCTCTCTCAAGACGAGGCCGAATAGAGAGAATTAACAGAAAAAAAATAGCGATATTTTTCGACACTATCGTGAGGAATAGTCAAATTTGATGATTTTGACGTGTATGGTTTAGTATCCAGAGCCTAATTCGGTTTGAAGTTCACACATTGTCACCCGCTCTTTTTCTTCGAAATTCATATCGAGGAAATAGTAGCTTATGAGAGCTACCCTAACAAAGGAACAAAAAGTCTCCCATGAAACGCAACATAAAATGAACCGAAAATTGGCAGAGTATGCAACAATTTTTGGGGTTTGTCAAAAACTATTGACCGTAACTCAATTTACTTGTCTAGTGCTATAAACAACCCCGTTAGAGTTTCGGTTTGAAGTTCTTGTATACAGTGTCATAATGTAACAACCCAAGCCCACCGGTAGTAGATATTGTCTTTTTTGAGCTTTCCCTTTCAAGTTTCCCCTCAAGGTTTTTAAAACGTGTCTGCTAGGGAGAAGTTTCCACACCGTTATAAAGGATGTTTCGCTCTCCTCCCCAACCGATGTGGGATTTGGGGCTTAGCGTCCTTGTTAGCACTCGTTCCCTTCTCTAATCAATGTGAGACTCCCCAATCCACCCCCCTTTGGGACCCAACGTCCTTGCTGGCACACCGCCTCATGTCCACCCCCTTTCGGGGCTCAGCCTTCTTGTTGGCACATCGCCTGATGTTTGACTCTAATACCATTTGCAACCCAAGTCCACCACTAACCGATATTGTCTTTTTTGGGATTTCCCTAAAAAATTTTAAAATGAGTCTACTAGGGAAACATTTCCACGCCCTTATAAAAGATGTTTCATTCTCCTCCCCAACCGATGTGGGATCAAGGGCCCAGCGTCCTCACTAACACTCGTTCCCTTCTCTAATCAATGTGGGACTCCCCAATCCACCCCCTTAGGGGCCCAACGTCCTTACTGACACACTACCTCGTGTCCACCCCCTTCAAGGCTCAACCTCCTCGTTAATACATCGCCCAGTATCTGGCTCTGATACCATTTGTAACAACTCAAGCCCACCGCTAACAGATATTATCCTCTTTGGACTTTCCCTTTCGGACTTCCCCTCAAGGTTCTTAAAACGCGTCTACTAAAGAGAGGTTTCCACACCATGAGAGATCTCACACATCACCTCTTTTTCTTCAAATATCACGTCCCAAAACTATTTCCTATGGAAATATCAAGATACCCGAAACAAAAGATAGCTCTTCAAAACATCCCTAAAACACGAACAAAAATCCGCTAATGGTACCTATAGAAATGCCCTTAGAGTACAAACATTCACCAAAATACATCAAACAAACATAAGAGAAAAAAAATCCACTCACAGCGTATCAGTAACAAAGAATGTTTCATTGTACACAATAATAGGAAGCATCTCCCTGAATTCCTTCGTCAACCCAACATCACACTGCTCAACCACAACAACAAAGAAAGTTCAAAATCATTAATAATCAAAAACAAACCAAACAACACACACAAAGAGAAGTTCATACAGCAGATATGTTATTGTTGTTCACTGCATCAGATGTTCGCATTCGAATAGAATTCCAATCCGCCCTTCGTCGACGAAGATAAAGAAGATAGAAAAGGAATAGAAGAATGAAAGTGAAAAGAATTGGAACACAGAACACAAAAAACTGATAGAGTTTCAGTTCTGGAGATTGATCCAAATGATCATAACCCATTTTCACAAAACCCCTCCTCCTTAATCTGCTAGATCTTAAAAAAACCCAGATATAATTTGCAGTTTTTGTGAAAAAATCGAAGCAAGAACAGAGAAATTCAGCTAAATTAACACGAATAAGCAATACCCAGATCCAGATTACAATGTAGTTAACAGATCCAACAGCAAAATCAAGAAAAAAAAGCAAGAACAATTGAGGGAATAGCAGTTCATCTCAGAAAATAACTTGCAGATATCAAAACCGCAAATGAAAACAGGGGCGAGTAGCAGTTCATCTCAGAAAGTAAATTAAAGATATCAAAACCTCAAATGAAAACAAGGGCGAATACCAGTTCATCTCAGAAAATAACTTAAAAAGATATCAAAACCCCAAATGAAAACAGGGGCGAATAGCAGTTCATCTCAGAAAGTAAATTAAAGATATCAAAACCCCAAATGAAAACAGGGGCGAATAGCAGTTCATCTCAGAAAGTAAATTAAAGATATCAAAACCCCAAATCAAAACAAGGGCGAATAGCAATTCATCTCAGAAAATAACTTATCAAAACTCCCAAATGAAAACAGGGGCGAATCTGGACGAATTCAAGGATTTCAACGAGAGAGATAACAATTAGATGAAACTAAGCGAACCCAAATAAGAACAAAATCAGTAGAAGAAGTAGCAATGAGGAAAGAACCTTGGAATGCAGAGCGAGTGAAGGAAGAGAGGGTTTAAGTATACGATTTTCCTCGTCTCCGTGTAATATTATAATGAAAACCTAAGGCATTGAAGATAAACATCATTTGTTTGAGAGGGTTTCCCAAATGAAATAGAAATATGGAAATGGTTTAAATATTTCTAGGAAGTTCAATGGAAATGGAGGAATTTGTCACTTTGAGCAAATGATAGCTAAATTGAAATATCTCATCTTTTATATCGAAATCGATACATGTGGTTTTTCACATACCCCACGAGATATTATAGATATTTCAAATCAATACAATAAAAAAATGGATGAAAATATGTTAGTATATCATTCTATAATGTTTGAATTGAGATAGACATGGATGTTTAGATACAATAGTATAAATGCGATCAGATCCTACATTGGTTGGAGATGAGAACGAAGTATTCTTTACAACGGTGTGGAAACCTCTCCCTAATAGATCCATTTTAAAAATGTGAGGTTGACGACTATACGTAATGGGCTAAAGAGGACAATATTTGTTAGCGGTGGGCTTAAACTATTACAAATGGTATCAAAGCTAGACACTAGGACAATGTGTCAGTGAGGACGTTGGACCTCTAATGGGGTGGATTGTGAGATCCCATATCAGTTGTAGAGGGAACGAATCATTCCTTATAAGGGTGTGAAAGTCTCTAACTAGACGACGATACGTAGTAGGCCAAAGATGACAAATATCTGTTAGCGGTAGGCTTGAGCTGTTACAAATGGTATTAGAGTTAGACACCGAGACGATGTGTCAACGAGGACGTTAGACCCCCTAACAAGATGGATTTTGAGATCCTACGTCAGTTGGAGAGGGAACAAAACGTTCCTTATAAGGGCGTCGAAACATCTCCCTAAAAGACACATTTTAAAACCGTGAGACTGACACCCATACGTAATAGGATGTTGATAAAATAATAATATTTATTATTGGATATTTTTAATTACTTTTTTTTATTTTTCGTTATGAAATATAAAACTTCAACTGCAACTCCTTGTTATTAAAAAAAAAGCACCTCTTTGGAATATATTTGAGACATGTTTCTCCTACCTTATCTGTCCATATCTCCATCCTAGTATTTTTACAAATAGTCTTTCATTCCACGATCTCATGTCCCGAAAACAATATTACCTTTCCATAATTTAAAATGTATACATAGATTCGACCATCGTAATATATTATTATGAGGCAAATGATTTGACCATCGTAACAACCCAAACTCATTGCTAGCAGATATTGTCCATATTCTTATAAAGAATTTTGTTTTGGTCCCCGACTAATGTAGGATCTCACAATCCACCCTCCTTGGGCCGTTCTCTAACTAATGAATCAATTGAACGCACTTCTAATATTTGTTCCACTTTTGGAAGACCCTGCATTATATCGCTAGATCGTGATTTTTCATATATAAATGTAACTAATGAATCAATTGAACGCACTTCTAATATTTGTTCCACTTTTGGAAGACCCTGCATTATATTGCTAGATCGTGATTTTTCATATATAAATGTAACTAAGGTATCTCCTTCGTAAAGGATTTCTCCATAATGTCGATGAACAATTGCTCCTCAGGTGGCCAAACTGTTGGTCCTATTACTACAAAAATAGCCAAATAAGGCCAAAGTGGCCAAATTACTACCGAATCACCAAATAACCAGTTACACCAAAGGATATGGTCCATACAGCCAAAACCACACCTATAACCCAAGTCAATTCACGAGGTTTTTTAAATCCACCAGTAAGATACACACGAAATACGTGTAGGCTCATCATTAAGACCATCTATGAACTGATCGAATTAATCAACCAAAGTTAGCTTCCACCCGATTTTAGGTGTGGTCCATCTTTGAATCTCACAATCCACCCTTCTTGGGGGCCAATGTGACTGTCTTTTGCCTCTAATACCATTTGTAACCGTCCAAGCCCACCAATGACTGGCTCTATACCATTTGTAACAGCCAAAGCAGATATTAACATGTCTGTTCACACTCCTATAAAAAGAATGTTTTGTTCCCTTCTCCAACCAATTTGAAAAAGTAATACAGTTCCTTATCCATTAAGCTATTATGCTCGAAGTGGTTCTTTTTGAAGAATTTGAACACGACCACCCATAGATTCTTGATGTCCAAATTACATACTAATCCTTCAGTAGGCATGTCTGTTGAAGAGAAACTAATGGTAAACAAATCTTAAATTTCAAATTTGTGTTCTTATTCTTATTATGAGATATATAATGTTGTATATCTGAATAATCAAAGATTATCAGAGAGTATGCAACGCATCAACGAGGAACTATTTAGAAACAAATCAATATCTTCCACAGAAGATAAGAGGAACAATGGGAAATGAAAGGGAAAAAGAACGAAAGAATAGCTTGTGTAGGAGTTGGAATGTTGAAGTACTTTCATTATCTTGATGGAAGTGAAAAACCATTCTCAAGGCATGTAGTTCTGATATCTTGCATTACACTTCCGAGTAGTGTCGGGTTGCTCGTAACGACAGCATCTACTCCCTCGACTAACATTCTTTTCATCGAATCAACATCATCAACTGTCCATGCATACACCTTTTTATCTCTCCTGTTGATCAAAACATGTCAACTTGATTCTACAATGCAAGCCCATTGGCTGCCTTCCAAACTTTTTTGTTTTCCGAGTTTAATAACAATAAACGGTGTGATTCAAACCTCTAACTTCTGCATCAAATGGAAGCTATACCTGTGCATCATTCGCATAAGGTCTTCATCAATCAATGGATGATAGGCACCAACCACCTTGGCTCCTTTCATTCTCAGCAAGTTCGTTCTTTCACCTGTAGATGGGTCCATCATTACGATATACCCCACCTGCACGTAAAACATATGCGTTATATGAAACGTGCAAACTTTCGATTCTCTGACAGTTAAAAAGTCAAATCCACTGCTTACAAATGAACGGTTAATAACGGAAAATCTATGTTTGACATTGAAAAATACCCAGGCACAATTAAAAGATTCAAGGACATAAAAATCCAGCTGCATGAACACAAAATAAATAATGCGGGCTGCCGGGCTGCCGAGCTTGCTTAATAAACTTTAATAACACAGCACAGTGACAAGAATTTAGGAGTAGATCGTTAAAATAAACACAAATTACATCAAGTCAATGTCTTTTGATGATGTGAACTGAATGTAGAAGAGGTTTAGCCAAACAAATCTATGCAATATTAGCACTCGGAAAAGTAAACTATCCACTAAGTTAAATAATGGCAAGTCAAAATAACTTGAGTAGTTGAATACTAAGCCCAGTTTTCACTCACCTTCATATCCGATGATAATTTGATTATGTCCCTCACTAAGCTATCGCTCTTCGCCCACACAAGACAATTCTTACATTGTGTCTTCTCGACCTGAAATTTTTCCATGAACATTAGGCTACAAATATGAAGAAATTCCATGAGCCGAAATCAAACAAATGAGAAGGAAAACAAGGCAGTTTGCCTCAAAACAATAACTTTGCACACTTGAATAAGGCTAGAGAGATACAATAACAATGCCAACAAATGAGACTACTCAGAAAGAAGAAAAATTAAAAGAAAGTATTCAGTTGTTGGTAATCGGGAATAAATAGATTACATAAAAGTAAAGGCTCTAGAAAAAGCTGTTGCGATTATTTGGAAACAAGGACATATTCTTGCCTGAAAATTCCCAGTCCCCTCTTCACATAATCTGGACGCCAACTCCCCAATTGACTCATTGAGAACCACCCTCTCACTTACACCTTCGCACAATAAATTTTCTATAAGTCTCTCAATGCAAGCACCAAAACAGCCCACAAGGACTAAACAAAAAAAAAAACTTAATCGACCCAAAAGCCATTTGTTCCCCTGTACCTGTACTTTGAAGGGTCATAGAGCTTTAAGGTTGAGCAGTCTTAATTGAAAAACTGAATAGAAATAAAAAAGGACTCATGTACCACATCTTGAACAGGTAGAGAATGGACATTGCACATAATAATAATGCCTCCAGAAGAACCCTATGCTGCTAATTCCTACCACTCCCAATGTATGTGTGTGTGTGTGTATTATATACATATACATATATAAAACTCATCTTAACGCTTCTAACCAATGAGACAGGACAAGCGGCCCTCTACCTTTTTTATTTTCATTTATGAGCAGCTGATAGGTCTTAAATACTTACACTTATTGTGTTTAAGTCTCTTAAATTTTCATTGACTAACGTGCTGACTTGCGGAAATTGAATTTAGTTTGATTTTGGTGGGGAGAAACTCGGCTTAAAGACATTTTAACTATCAACTTCCAAAACTCAATCTTCAACGGAAAAACCTAAAATTTGGGCAAAATTAGTTTTTCAAAGAGTCACATAAGTCTACATATTCTCTCTCTGTATACTCATTGATTTTTTTTTCTCATAGATTCCAAAAGAAAACCATAATGAGGTTTATTCATAGCCGAAGTTTTGTATTCTTGAATGGATGGTACATTAAGGTCATGTTCAATAACTCCTTTCCATCCCTATGAAAAGTAAGATATCATTCGAAAATATTAAGAATTTTTGTTCATAAACCAGAAGTATATATCCACTGCATAAATAGATTGTTATGTGATTCGCTAGCTATCTTTCTTGCATAATGGCACCGATTTGGAAATAGAGTCAAGTAGAGCATTCTTTTTTTTCTTTTTTTTTTTTTTTTTCTTAGGTTGTCACAAGAGCTAATGACTTTATGCACCATCTCCTTTCCATATTGTCTTTGCTAGTGTGGGGCTTATTGCTTCTACCTTTTCTCCCATATCCATCAACCAAGATTTTGTGAAGACCCGTCAAAGCTAGGTAGTCATTTCAATGAGTTTACTTCTTGAGACAGTACCATTGGGATAAGGTCAAGGCTTAATTTGGCTCATTCCTTAACTTCATTTAGGTTCCTACAGAGTTTCAAGTCCTAGAATTTGTTTATGTCTTTCCATGTTTCTTTAACCATGGCAGTTTTGCATTGTGAGAGTCAATACAGTTTTGCATTGTGAGAGTCAATACAAAAGAGGATACCGTTGTCAATCCAAGGGTCAGTCCAAAAAGGTGTGCTTTCTCCATCACCCATCCTATGGAGAATGCGGTACGTGATGAGGTTTTTGTGCTTTTTTATATACTTCCATGGCTTCTGCGTGGAGGGGGAAAGGGTCGATTTGTCCATGATGAAGGATTAAATTTAGTATTTATAAGATTTCTCCACAATGCAGTGTGTCTTTGTGGTAATATCTCCATACCTATTTGGCGAGGAGACCTCTATTCTTATCCTTCAAAAAAAAAAAAAAAAAAAAAAAAGAAAAAGAAAAAGGCTGAGTCCTCCCTTATCTATAGGGAGGCTTACGGTATTCCATTGAATAAGGTGTAGGTCATCTTTCCACATATAGTTTATGAATAATATTTCTATTTCCGTATCCACTATTTGATGCATCTCAAATAGAGACATGTATTAAGTGGAAAGGTTGGACAAAGTGGCTTATATTAGGGTGAGCATTCTACCTTTGGAAAGGTAACATGATGAACACGTTGATATCATTCTTTCTATTTTTTCAATAATAGTCTTCCAAAAAAGAAGGATTTGGGGTTCCCATTTAAGGGCAATCCTAAGTGCATATTCGGTCATGCACCCTTTTTACAAGTGTATTTGTGGGCAAAATGTTCAATATCCTTTGTGCTATTAATGCCCATTATCTCTGTATTTTTTGAAGGTTGATGTTTTGTCCTGAGAATCTTTCGAAGATCTTCACTATCTTGTTCTTTTTTTTTTTTATAGATAAGACATCTAACAATTTAAAAAAGATGATTGTGTCATTCGCAAACTTGTTGATACTTAAACCTTTGTTACCAACTTGAAAGCCCTTCCTATTCTACTTGGTGAGTAAGCGACTAAGGCAATCAATTATCATTATGAAAAAAAGGTGATAGTGGGTTCCCTTGTCGAAGACCCCGAGTAGCATAGATATTCCCTCTGTCTTCCATTAATGATGAAGGAGAAGTTTGTGAATGAAATGCAACTTTTTATCCTCACTCGCCATTTTGAGCTAAAGTCTTTGCCTACAAAAATGTTTTTTTTAGGAAGTCCAATTGGCCTTGTTGAAGGCTTTTTTCCAAGTCAAATTTGATGGCCACACTTGTTTGTTTCCTCCTTTTTTATTCGTCTATACTATCATCTTCTATGAGGGATGCACCAGGATTTGACGTCTCTATGCACGAACTAACCCACAGGGGTTATGACCTACTTGTTACACATGGTTTAGCTGTCACTCATAGAGGGTTTCAGGAGTCATAAGGGTTTACTATTGAAGTTTTATCGGTGGTGCCTAGTGGGGAGAGGCATGGCCTTTTTTACTATCTAGCCCGAGTGGTGTAGTGACAGGTAGTTTACTATTCTACCCTGAAAAGGTGAAGTAACTAGTAGTTATTGTTCCTAAGACAGGTAGTTTTACTGTTCTAACCCGAGGAGGGTACATAAGCATGTAGTTTACTGTTCTACCCTGAAAAGGTGAAGTAACTAGTAGTTATTGTTCCTAAGACAGGTAGTTTTACTGTTCTAACCCGAGGAGGGTACATAAGCAGGTAGTTTTACTGTTATAGTGACAGGTAGTATACTGATCTTAGGAACATGTAGATGTTGCCTGACACCACAAGGGGGAACCCACCAATTAGAGCTCTGTAGGTAGACATGCATGGAGTACAATCATCGTCTTAGAGCAAACAGGCTCCTCTAGACTTATGAGTATTACCCTTGAGCCTTTCTATGGGCCACAGCGATTCAAGGCACACTTTGCGCAAGACTAACGAAGGACCTAGACATACGTGAAACCTAGAGCCAAGAAAAAATAGAAAACCTCTAGGTTATGAACCTAAGAGAGATTGAGTACTCCTTAAACGAGGTATGCTAAGGGCTAGTTACACAATGACCTACACAATTTGATACAGATGTTAAGCCATAGTCTGGCTATCGCTAGGGATAGTTATGAACACATAGCCTAAGTTTCCTTGTATAGGATTAAGTCTGACAAAAGCCTACAAATATGTTGTGTACTGAGTATTTTTATACTCATTCCATGTTACTCTATTTTTTTTAGATGGAGTGTAGACCACTATTGATAGTAGGAGTGTGCGGAGACATGCAGTTGTACGGGGTGCCCTTTAGATCGACTCGTCTTCCTTCTTGATATTTTATTATTATTTTAAATGCTACTTCCCGAACATCACTCTCCATTTCAATCTCTATCCTTTTGCCCTCTCTCCTTACCTTATAATTGTGTGAACAAATGTAGTAGAACCCAAATAGATTGAAACATAAAACACAACAGAATTACAATGCAATTCTCTTAGTATTTGAGATACTTGGAGCCTCCCCACTCATTTATTACCAGTCGGAATGTGCACATCACACTAGGGATGATGAAGGCTACTTTTCTAGCACATCCTCATTAATTACAACTAGGGAGAGAAAAAAAACCATACAAAACACCTCTCCACCACTCACCATTTCTGCTAGCAAGAATGAAACCGCCTTGAAATGGCCCCACAAAAACCATACAAAACACCTCTCCAGTGTTTGATGAAACATGAATAGGCTTTAACACATAAAATAGTCTCGTCTTCGGGTGGAAGTTCAGTGCCTCACTAATGCCACGGGCACTATCATCCCATCTCTCATCCAAGCTACAACCCCAGTTCCAACATAAACTGAAACCCCCCCCCCCCCCCCCCCCCCCCCCCCCCCCCCCCCCCCCCCCCCCCCCCCCCCCCCCCCCCCCCCCCCCCCCCCCCCCCNCCCCCCCCCCCCCTAGAACTATTCTATAACACAGCCACAACTAGAACAACCTTATATTTTACAAATACTCCATAAAACAAGAACTTAGATTAACATGTTTAGATAATGTCTTCGTTAGTAGAAAATTGTGCAGACAAAGGAGAACGAAGAGAAAACTCACAACAGAAATGATGTCCTTTGCAAGCCCATTTTCATATGACGGTGGTCCAATCTTTGCATCTAGAATCACCTGCTTAACTGATTTTGATATTAACTGCACAAATACAAGGGAATGATGGTCAACTGAAAATGCCGAGTCTTCCAAAGAATAAACTAGAAATCAGACTGGATTTTGGCAAGAAGGATCAGATAGGCATTAAATGGTATATAATGAATTCATTCTAAGAGAGCATATATACTAAAGCTTACCACTAAAGCTTCTTCAATTGTAGGTATGTTGAAATCCAGCAATTTATTAGTGTGTTGATAAAAAGCTCCAAGATTTTTTATCTATAACCGCAAACTACAGAATAATGTTACAAAGAGAAAAAAAAAAAAAAAAAAAAAAAAAAAAAANAAAAAAAAAAAAAAAAAAAAAAAAAAAAAAAAAAAAAAAAAAAAAAAAAAAAAAAAAAAAAAAAAAAAAAAAAAAAGAAAAGAAAAGAAATATCCATATATAGAAATTGAGGATAAAAAAATATTTCATAGAAGAATAAATTATAAAGGAGCCACTAACAAACAAGTCAAAGGAGTCAGCCCTCTGCCATTGAGGAAAAATCAAGAAAGACTATAATCAGAAAAATCATGATAGAGAGCTCCTAGAGGAAGAAATAGAAATAAATTAGCTCCTATATATCCTTTTTAGTGGACTCTAGGGAAATGCTCTTTTCTGAACAAATCTCTTACAAAATATCTCTAACAGGCATTAATCAACACCATTTCGACTTATTGCTTGTATGGTTTGCCAGAAACAGGAACACAGGGAGTCTGTCGAGCATCTCATAAGAGCTGTCTCTATAGCAGTGTAGCAGAAATGAGAAACAGATTCTGTGGCATGCAAAAAGATGCAAAAGAGAATGCCACCCCAGAGATAAAGACCAAGTCTGACTGCCTCCTTGTTTCTACTGGGTACCCAGACTCCCAGGGGCCAGGAAACAAGATGATGAAGTAGGGATTTACGTTAGAAAGTAACAGGTTTACAGCCAATGTATTGAATCCCATAGCTCCAAGAGGAAAAAATTCCTGCCTTTTTACGCATAAGTAATATTGATGAGTTTTTATTAGCATAGTGAAGCAAGGCTATTACGTAATTTTGACAAGCTATTATTAGCATAGTGCAAAACCAGGCTATTGTTAGAGAGACCTCTTCCAATAATCGACTCACTTTTCCCTACTATTCTTTTATAATTTATACAAGTAACCATTACAAGCCTATAACTAATTGCAACCAATATAACTATAACTAGCATGACAAAAGGCAACCATATGATTGTCGATGGAGACTGGAGAGTCCCTACACTCATGCAATTGCCTAAGTTGACTTTTAGTTGCTCTTTGTCACCTTTTGCGTGTCAATGAGGATAAGGCAATCATTCACATTGTTTTATTACTTTTAACCAGAAAGTCTTTTGTTCTCTGTTATTTCTTGAAAGAAAAAATGGACATTGAAGAAAAAAAAAATTTGTTGAATACAAACTCAAGAATGTGAAATAAAATAAATATCATTTTATGTAATTATGTATTACTATATTTATATTTGAATTTAATTACAAGTTTAGTCCTTGAACTTTGAGACTTGTGTCTAATAGGATCTTGAACTTTAAAAACCGTGTAATAGGTCCTTAAACTTTAAATCTTGCATCTAATAAGTTCTGCTATTTAAAAATATATACTTAGTCCTCAACCTTTCAATTTTGTTTTTAATAAGTCATTTATAAAATAGAAAATTTTTTCATTTTTTTGTATACATAATAAAAAGAAAAGCATTTAGTGTGATAAGCACAAATAAACCTCTTCTGAACGAAATGGCATCAGTAATCAATGTAGTGCCTAAGGATTTAGTATTACACTAAATGGAAAACAATATCCTCGGAGCATTAACAAATGGTTATTGGTTCTTAATTGAAAATGTAAGCACACATTCGAAAGCAACAAGGAATATTGGGGTCCAAACTGTGCAACATGGTAGAAAAGAAAAAGGAGGCTAATCTAGATAAATCTAAATGATCAAGTCTCGTCTACACAAAGCCAAGTACACTTTAGGGACTAAACTTGAGCAATGAGCTCAACCAACACTGTAAATTGCTCTGTGATGGAACATAAAGAAAGAAGAACTTTTAATCAAGACTCACTTCTCTCTGAGATGGAACACAACAAGCCTTTATTACATAATAAAATAATTTAACGAATCAACCTAATTCCCTTCTCATCCAATCCTCCCTAACAGCTACTGGTATCTGCCAACCCAAGAAACAATTCAATGGAGACTACAGAGTCTTATTTGCAAGTCTATAATGGGTGTTGGTAAATATATTTATATACATGAACTGGGGAAATTCATAATAAAGCAAACTCCCCATCCACCTCAATTAGAGAGTTGTTTAATACAGATATCAAGATGCAGAATCTAAACTCACCTCTTTCATGCTAAAATTTCCAACTTGAGAAATATTTGATCCAGTTATCCTCTGCAAGTCCCTGCCTATCAGGTGATAATCAAGCCTCCAAATATCATCAAAAGTTTCGTAATATGAGAATAAAAAATGTCAATTATGATAAAAGAACAGAGTAAATGGTATTTAGCCATTTAATATCTAAAGACCGCTGGTTCCATAACAATCCCAGTCCATATCACCAACCCCACTGAATACACCTTACAACCTAATATTAGAATCATCTTGATTATTTAATCTTGATTACATTGCAGGAGAAGAAAATTGGCATGCCCTGGCCTTCTTAATTGATTTAGATACAATTGGAAACGGTGATGGTTGTTGCCTGTGAATATACATGTGTTGTACACACTTGTTTTACATACCTGTCATGAAGTGCAAATAAGACTCCATCTGAAGAGCGAGAAACATCAACTTCAATGCAGTTGGCTTGAGAACGAAGCGCTAAGCTATATGCATCCATCTGTAGGAAGTAGTGGAGAAGATCATAACCAATAAAGATCGATCAGAGATGATTCGGTACCTAAAGCGAATAGAGGAATCGTACAGTGTTCGGAAAGGCCTTGGATGAGTCGCCTCCATGAGCACACACAAGTGGAGGATCATTCATCCATTTGCACTTCCCTTGTTGCATCTATACAGAGAACAAACACAATCATGTGATTTTGGAATTGAATTACATAGTAGAGATCAGATTAGGAGAAAGATTACCTGCTGAAAGCGCTTGAGCTTGAAATGGAAGAAAATGGGAGGTAGAATTGCGATCAAAGCGAGGCATAGGATTGTGAGACGAAAGATTCGTCGGGAAGAGATTCTGAAGGGGAATCGATTTCGCCATGTTCTCGGCCCGATCCAACGCCTCCTTCCAAATCTAGAGCCGGAGATCACCATTCGGATCGCAACTTTCTGAATCAATTTTTCGTCGAACACCTGCGAACTGGAAGATTACCCACACCGGAGACGGGAGGTTTCTACTGATTTTTCATTTTTTTCTCCCTTCTATAGAAATCATAATAATATTTTCACGTGGAATCAACGTGAAACACTCCGAAAATGAAATTACAATTTAACTTTATTTTTAAAATTATTATAAAGATAAATAATATTTGATTTTTTTGTAACTCATACGAGCAATGCATTATTATTTGTTAATGTTTAATATTTGAGATTTATGAGATTTTATTTATCAATATAAAAGTAACGTCCATATTTTTCTATTAAAATAGAGACGTCGTACGTACCTGACATGTTTAGTATATGTGAAAAAACTGTGAAAATATTTCATAAAAAATTGTTAGTTACGAAATAAGGTGTGGAAATTAAATTATATGAATTTAAATAAAATAAAACAAGTCCTAATATAACTAGAGGGTTATTAAACAAGCATGAATATGACTATCCTAACTATTGTTCTATGACCTTTATTAAATGTCGTCATCTATACAGAGGTGTCTTACTTTTACCTGAAAAGCACGTGGTTTGAGTATTTTAAGTAATACTCAATAAGTATCCCCGTTATTGGGATCGAAAAAATGTAACCACATGCAATATGGTGTTACTTTTTCTTTCATAAAAATACCATGGCATGGTCTTGGGCTCTGCTTTCTGTGATATCTCACATTGGTTGGGGAGGAGAACCTTTTATAAGGGTGTGAAACTTTTCCCTAGTATACCATTTCATAGTCCGAAAGGGAAAGCCCAAATAGGATAATATCTACTAGCGGTGGATCTGGGCCATTATAAATGGTATCAAAGCAGACACTAGACCATGTGCCAGCGAGGAGGTTGTTCCTCGAAGGGGGTAGACACGAGACGGTGTGCCAATAAGAACGATGGGTCCCGAAGGGGGTGGATTCGGTGGGGGTCCCACCATTGATTGGAGAAAGGAACGAGTGCCAGCAAGGACGTTGAGCCCTAAAGGGGGGTGGATTGTGATATCCCACATTGGTTGGGGAGGAGAACGAAACACCCTTTATAAGGGTGTAACACCTTTCCCTAGCAGACCCGTTTTAAAGCCTTGAGGGAAAGGCCGAAAGGGAAAGCCCAAAGAAGACAATATCTGCTAGGTGGATCTGGGCAGTTACAACTTTCTCATCCAAACAATGTTAGATGTGTAGAATTTCCCTACACATAGTCCACGCATGCGCGCATGGATCCACCATGATTGCTTGTTTACATACCCCTAGGTTTGAGTCATCGGCTAGCGCACGCTCACACTATCGAACACCATGGCGGGAAAATGCCCACTTAATATCATAGAGAACATCAATATCATAAACATGGTTATACAACATGACATAATCACATTATAACATATCTTATAACACGACTCAGTACAACACAAAATAGTATAACATAACATAACATAACAATCAAAATCATGACATGTGTAAGAGTCACGAGGCATGTATTATCATATATCATATAATTCGTTCAACCAAGCCAACAGTAAAGCCACATGCATGGTTGGCCTAAGCTAGCGTTACTAATTTATACTTGGTGCTAGCTTGTTCTTGCTTCTTGAAGCCTAATTCTACCCCGTATTAATAAACCGCACAGGTATACTACACGGTAAGGAAAAAGAGAATTTAGCAACCACTTATTGTACTCTATTGTCATTCTAGAGTATTCTTTTTATTCTAATTTTGTTTTTATGTGAACCGAATTAAAAGAAATACAAAGTAAATAGAAATAACGGTAAGAGTAATTGTGAACAGAATTAAAAGAAATACAGAGTAAATAGATTTTTATTAAAAGAATTGGAATGGGTGATAAATGAATTTGAAAAATGAAAGGAAGTAAATTTGGAGCTAGATAGAACTTTAGTTAAGGTCAACCAAGTAAGTGGCCTTACTATCGGCTCAGTCGGAAGACTTGTCTTATGTATGACAACGCATACCCAATGACCATTGCATGTGTCATTTATGATTTATGTTATATGATGATATAATGATGTTGTATGATGATGTGATAATGTAATGTGATGATGTCATGATGTCATGACGTTATATGATGATATGATATGATAACATGATGATGATGACGACGCATGATAACATGATGGTGTAAGATGTATGATAATGTGATGATGTGAGATGATGACACGATAATGACAACGCATGATAACATGATGATGTAAGATGTATGATGATATAATGACTTAATATGACGTTATTCCATATTAAGATTATGTGCATGTATTAAATGTCATGATGCATTATGACGATGATTTTTCTAAGACACAACCCTAGTTAATGTTAATGAAGATGACCGTATGAAATCCAATCCATGCATGCTACTTATAGCAATATGTGGACAGGTATAGGGTTGTGTCATAAAGATTGATTTAAAGATGAAAACTCTAGGGACTTTATGCATTTTGTGTGTACATATACATCGGGTTACTTCCCCATTTATGATGATGAGTACGAACGTGTACACTATGATGATGATGATCATCATCATCATCATGCCTCACATGACACTTAGGGGTCTGCTGACCTCTAGACGTCGCTACAGATAGCTAGCTTGACTATGGTAGGTCTAGGGGGGTGTGAACCTCTTGTGGATCCACGCTATGTAGGGAAGTACTACACATTCAATTTTGTCTAGACTGGAGACCATCGCTATGATAGTTTAACGATAGGTCCCTAATCATAAGTTGCAAGTGTTTGTATTCCCTTACCCCAGTATGCAGTCACTCACTAAGTATTTCTTAAAATAATCAAGCACCCTATATAACTAACGACGACATGACAAGTTAAGACCATGACACATGCATAAGATAGTTGTATTTTATTCCACTTAAGAACATAGGTTATGATGACGATAGCAATTTTAGGTTAGTAGAAATTTAGGTTGTTACATTACATCACTTGAAAATCCTGAAATTATTAAATGGCGTATTAACTTCACATTCCTTTCTTTCTATTAGTTTCTGGTAACGTAGGTGTGCACTAGCCCGTAATTAAGCCTAGGAAGTATGTATACAAGTCCACCTAGTAGGTTCATGTGTGCGTGAACCATGTATAGATAAATACTATGCATCCAACCCTACTTAGAAAGGAATGTAGCCCTTAAGTTAGTAGAGGACTATTATATTTCCTTTGAAACTTTAAAAGAAGTAGTTATTTTTTGGGTAACGTAAATGTGCACTGGCCCATGGTAGGAGGTACGTATGCAAGCCCACCTAGTAGGTTCAAATGCGCGTGGTAAAAAATGATTGTTGAGGGTTAGAGCCATCTACTAAGTTTTTTGTTGGGCCACCGAAGAACTAGCCTGTCATCCTTCCACCAAAGGAAGCAGGGGGTGACGTTGTTCTGTGAAACCAGCCTCATGCAGTGTCCCCCAACTCTGGCCTACTCCCTCTTTAAAATGGGCAGACTAGAATTTATCTTGGAGGACCTTACTCAGTGAACAACCTCAGTCTTCAACCATCTCATCGACCCCATTCGGGTCACAAGCTCACACTAACAAGCTCAGCGAATGTGAAGGATTTCAATGCTAATTATAAACAAGGTGCTTAATACTAATTTTTCCAATGTGGGTACTTTTCTTTTTTGAGACATACCATGAAATATAACTCTTTTAACGGTTTAGATTTCATTTAAATTTGGTGTTTTAGTTTCCGAGAAAATACAAACTTTTAACTTCTTTTAAGCGTTCAGACAAAGCTTAAGACAAAACATCATTCGGGGTACCCAAAGATAAACAAACCTATTTTTCATTGACCACATAATCAACCTAACGTGTTTCATTATGATTTTTGTGACATCTTAAATCTTAGATAAAAATGAAGTGTTAAGTATTTAAATATTGCTAGACTACTTCAAATGCCTATCTAATAAATAAAAACAAATTAAAGTCGTCAACAACATAATAAAATATAAAATTTAATTTAATTATAAGATGAGTTTGTTCAAAATATTACAAACCGGTAATACAATTATAAAAGAAAATACAGGCTTTACTCATCGCATACATGACTGAATAGGTAACTACGGGCTTTACTCTAGGCTCTAGGTATATTTCTCTTGTTGTGCAAAGTCTTGGCTAGCTAGCTTAGCCTACACAACAGTAACCGATATCCAAAGATGGGGCACTACCGACGTAGACATTGTACCAGGTAGGGACAAGAAGGCGAGTGCTAGCTTGCTCGTCATCTATGAGAGGCTAGTTTGTGAACCTATCCCACATGATAAACGCCCTACAATAGGATGGATCAATCATACAAGGTAATCCATCAAACCACTGAGTCACAAATCCCTAACCAGACTCACGACTAACTCAACAGTACTGTACCTGAGTGGAAAGGAAGGTGGCGATCTTCAGACACTATACTAGCTGCTGTCAGCCTAGGAGACTACCTTTGTCATTTCTTGATGCCATGGAGGGTTACTTCATTCTTAGGGGTGCCTAGGTAGTTTAAATATCATCTCTCATTTCTAGGACGTTCGAAGTTAGTTCCTCGAGTCAAAGCAATCTCTAGGTGTAGACAGATCTAAACCTCTGATGTCTTACAATCGTGAGGTGCAAGGTCTACTTGAAACGTACTGACCTAGGTCAACATGTAAACTGCACTACTTGTATCACCCTAATCTTAACTTTTCCCTGCCATGCATGCTTTACTAGGTAGTTATTCCTATCGATCAACTAAACACGTAATCAACAATTCAAACTTTACCTTAATCATATCTGGGAACCAAGGAGGTCTATTGGATTCATTAGGAGACTAGGTGGATTAACTTGGACTTTCGACTCCATGCTTCTATGTTATGATTCTTTGAGTCTTTCTTAGTCTAAAAGAACTAAGGTCTAGACCCTCTGACAGAAGCTCACGATCATAAGGCGTTCAATCTAATGATGACATCCTAACCTAGATCATCCTTCAGCAAACCTAACTGTAACACCGTAGCTCTGTGCAGATAAGCACGCTCTATATGGAGGACACACAGTCAAACACTTGGAGCTAGCATATACTGTATCATGCACACATACAAGCAAAGAAGCTCAGCGGAGAGATAACATTCATCAATCACCCGAAGCGTAGCTCACAATAGTCTATCCTCATTTCTAACACAACTAAAAGAATCAAATATCATTCATCACAAATATCATCATAAGAGCATTTTTATAATTTCTTACCTCAGGCATACAACACATAATAAAAATCTCAACCTGTTCTAGTCATGCATATTCCCTTTCAAGCCTCACATAATACAAAAAATAGCATGGTTCTAAGAAGTCCCAACTTAGGGGAATTACAGTAACTTTTGGTAAACATACCTGCAGTACATACTCATCCAAAAATACCCTTCCGAAGTCCTTAAAAAGCATTTTCTAACCACCTAAGATAAGAAATTCTCACATACTAACACGTCCTAGCCATGCCTACAATTATTCCATGCCTAAAGTTCGTGGAGTTGTTTATATGAATGACGCGTCTATTCCTTGCCTAAAGTCCGTGGAGTTACTTATATGAATGATTCGTGTCTTCCCAAGCTAAGTTTTGTGCGTGTTAGGAGCCCCAAACTTTTTGAAATCTCATAGGTCTTAAATGAAACAAAATTAGGGCCAATATCAAAATCAAGATGAAAAACAACCAAATCGAGGCTGAACGGTCCACAAATGACCTTGCACGCACGAATTGCACGCACGAAGAGAACCTTCCACACACAATTGTCACGCAGTTGTGGGGGAGAGGTAATTGCACCTAAAAGCTGCCATGAGTCGCTAGGTGAATGGTTGCCTCAACTAGAAGGCACGGTTCGGTTCGAATCCCATAGAGCACAAATCCGTCGCATTTTCACTCAGCTATAATAAAGTCATATAAAAAAAACTAAATAAATTGATAATATAAAAAATTTGTACAACAAGAGAATTATTAGTGTTGTGCTTTTCTGGAGTGATTCTGGTTCTTAGAGAGCTTTCTTGGGTTCTTTTTCCAAAGGTTATTCTTAAGACATTCATAACATCAGTCTTATCATTAATTTGTAAGCCCTAATTTAAGTTGACAGGTCACGAACAATTTATAATAACATGCATAAGTCGTACATAACATCATAAAAGCCGTAACACGTTTGATGTTCTAGAAAATTATGAGTCCTTATCAAGGGTCTCTAGGAGTAGTTTCGTCATTTCCTATAAATCTTGCTTATACCCAAAACGTGCCTTAATTATAATCTGAAGTCATTTATGAAGGTAATAAACTCTTCATCCATTTAGCGGAAATATTGTGAACCATTCCTTAGACATCTTATCTTTGTTCATTTTGTAAACATTCCTTAAACATCTTATCTTTGTTCAGGTATCTTAATTGTGGAGTCTGGCAAATTCTCACCTATTTTAAAATTTTCGTTCTCAAAGTTCACTACTCTTACCTTGCCTTGGGGCACTGTTCCTTAGTTATGTTCGTTTAAGTTTCTTAAGGGCCCTTTCATAGGTTTTCATTCTTCACCTTATTCTTATAATTGTCTTTGTGTCATTTAGTCCTTAACGTATGGTTTGAGTTTATAAGAACTCATTATTGATCCGGTCGATTGGGAAACATTCAAGCAACAATTTCCTCACGAAAGTTCTTCCTTATACTTCCCTTACGCTTAAGAATTTACTTTGGAAGGACAAATTCCTTTGTTAAAGCCAATTTTGCAGTTCCTTTAACGTTCTCTAGTTTACCAAAAACGTAGAACTCGATTCTGTTTGGCAACTCGATCTTGGACGAGGTAACCCTCGACTCCTTCATCCAAATTTACTACACAATCCGCTAAAGCTAATTGAAATCTCAATTTCGAATGAAATGGACTAAAAATAAGAATTCAAGTTTTACCCTACAAAACTTACCTAAAAGCTGTTTCCTTCCATAGTTATTCAGAATGCAAAAACTAAATTGTATAGGCCATACATAACACATTTGTGTGTATCCTCAAATTAGATCTTCTAGTTCTTCTTCAAACTTTTAAATGACAATTGGAATTTGGCATATATGATAGGTAAACTTCAACCGATCAGGTTCTTTACCAAAGTTTTGGGAAATTTGATTTAGAATGTGTATGAAAAAATTGAAAGAGGGTTGGTGAACTACATTTCCTAAATTTGAAAGAATTCTAAGAACCAAAAACCTAGAAACAAAAGGCTTATTACTCGCAATTGAAGTCTCAATTTTGTTTGCTTATTGCTCCTATCAAGCACCCATCATACCTCATAATTTATAGAGGAAGGATCAAATGCCTCTGAAACGTCCAAAATTGTCATGATTTCATATTTGATCCTTTTATGTTTATCGTCGAAAAAATCATCTACAATCAGGGGCCGACTTTAGCTTTCGATTTTCACCGTTGGATATGGCTATGTATGATGCTCTAAATCATACATAATTTTTAGGGAGATCCAATAGATAAATTTCCAGATATGGTGGGTTATGTGCATAAGGACACTGCAGAAAATGTGATTTGTTTCAGTATTAGCATTTTCTTAATTCCCCAAATCACAAATCTAGAACAAGAATTCGATGGGAATGATCACATGTATAAGTATGCATGTCTCGTAGATGAGTTTATGTCATGAAATGCATTAAAGTATGATTTGCATCATAATCATGTATTATGAATTGAAATTATAGTTCCTCAAGCATGTTTTGTCTCATGAGCACATGATACTTCCCCAATATGTTTTGTACAGACGTGTACGTACACAATGATATTAAACACATTCCTTTCTTTCTATTAGTTTCTAGTAATATAAGTGTGCACTAGTCATAGTCAGGCAACCAGCCTCCGTATACGAGCCCACCTAGTAGGTTCACGTGTGCATGCGTGAACCATGTATAGAGAACCACTAAGCATCCAACCCTACCTAGAAAGGAATGTAAAGTCCAAAGAACAATTACAAGAAGATAGGTCACATCATCAAACACAATGGCATGTGATTGCATTTTCTGACCCGAATCGTGGGACTAATTACTAGTTAGCTCTATGTATAGATGAAAGTATCGCTAGGCCATGAAAATAAAAATTAATGTTATAAAAAAAATGATCGTTGAGGTGAGAGCCATCCATTGAGCTTTGTTGGGCCACTCTAGAACCAGCCTGTCATCCTTCCATTGAAGGAAGCGGGAAGTGACGTTGTTCTGTGAAACCAGCCTCACGCAGTGTCCCCCAAACTCTAGTGGCAGTGGACTAAAGGCCTTCGCCCAAACCCCAAAGCCCAACTCCCTCCTTGGAATGGGCAAGCTAGAATTTATTTGGGAGGACACAAGCTCACACTAACAAGCTCGGCGAATGTGAAGGATTTCAATGCTAATTATAAACATGGTGCTTAATACTAATTTTTCCAATGTGGGATCAACTAGTGTGGGTATGTCTTAGCTTCATAGAGAATTCAAACTTTTAAGTTCTTTTAACGGTCAAGACAAAGCTTAAGACAAAGCATCATTTGGGGTTACCCAAATATCAACAAACTCATTTTTTTCATTGACCACATCATCAACATAATGGGTTTTGTACTTGCCAAAGTTAAATATAAAATTTAATCCAATTATAACATGGTGTTGTTCAAAATATTATAAACTCGGAATATAATTATAAAAGAAAATACGGGCTTTACTCATCGCATCCATGACTGAGTAGGTGACCACGGACTTTACTCATGACTGAGCAAGTGACCACGGGCTTTACTCATGATTGAGAAGGTGACCACGGGCTTTCATAAGTTTTCATTCTTCGACTTATTCTTATAATCGTCCTCGTGTTATTTAGTCCTTAACTTATGGCTTGAGGCCACATAAACTCATTATTGATCGAGTCATCAGAAAACATTCAAGCAAAAATTTCCTCACAAAAGTTCTTCCTTATACTTCCCTTGAGCTTAAGAATTTATTTTGGAAGGACTAATTCCTATGTTGAAGCCAATTTTTGAGTTTCTTTAACGGTCTGTAGTTTATCCAAAAACGCAGAATAGGACGAGGTAACCCTCGACTCCTTCATCCAAATGTGCTACTCAATCTCCTAAAGCTAATTAAAATCTCAATTTTTGAATGAAATGGACTAAAAACAAGAATTCAAGTTTTGATGAAATTAAGAAAATAATAGCATGGACAAGTTTAGGAAGAATTCTATATTGAATTTGAAAATACCACGCTATTAAATAGTCATATACATCAAAACAAAAATAAACTATAAATAGAGTCTACTTCTCACTTACTTCTATTCTTAGAGATAAGGTCACTATTTCTTCCCTTCTAGAAAATTCCAAAATCAAGGGTGCATTTTAAATATCTTAGCACTGCTTGTAGATGAAGATTAGTAGGAGTTTCCATATATCTGCTGATAAGTCCTACTACAAACATCACATCTAGTCGAGTGGCTGTTAGATACATAAAACTATTCAACAATTTGTTTAAAATGAGTTCGGTCTACTTTAACATCTTCTCCGTCCTTTAGTTGTTTGCAGTCTGGAACAATTGGATTCTGAGCCAAATTGCTTTTCATCATTCCAAACCTTTGCAACACCTCCTTATGTAGTACTTCAAGACCCAAAAAAATATCTCATTTTGCCAAGATCAGTCATACCAAACTCATGTTTCATACACTTCTTAAATTCAGAAACCAGAACATTAACATTTTCGATAAAAATGAGATCATCAACGGTACAAACTTACAATCAAAATCTTACCATCTTCTCCAGCCTTGATGAGTGTATTCATAATCACGTTTTTCAAAACCTTCCTTCATGAAATGAGCTTCTATACGACTGTACCAAGCACGCAGAGCTTGCTTAAGTTCACAAAGCGTCTTTTTTAACTTATAAACACTTTGATCATTTCCTTTTTGCACATAACCACACGGTTGAGAAACAAACACTTCTTCATTAAGCTCACTAGATAAAAATGGAGACTTTACATTTAATTGATACATGAACCGTCCTCTTTGAGCTGCAAGTGCCACCACCAAACGATTTGCTTCCATTCTTGCCGCAGGGAGCAAATACTTTAGTATAATCTACACCTTGTTGCTGAGAATATCCCTTCACCACTAACCTTGTCTTGTGCTGGTCTATTTCTCCATTTTCATTAAATTTGGTCTTGTAAGCCCATTTCACTCCAATAATCTTTCCATTTTCGGGTAATTCTATCGATTTCCAAGTATCGTTTCTGCTAATTGCTTCTATTTCTACATCCATGGCTTTTCTCCATTTCTCACTCTTTACAGCATCTTCAAATCGAGTGGGATCACCTGCAAATGTGAGCATGGCTAATTGAGTTGCATTCTCCTCTTATAAGAGTCCTTCTCGTGTTTCATAGTCTTGCATCCAAATCGGTCCCTTCCTGATAGGTTATGAGCCTGCTCTCTTATTTATAGTTTGGTCAACGGTTATATCCGGTAAAGCTATATATAGTAGATGGTTAAATCTGGTAAAGCTATGTACAGTAAACTGAACCATATATATATTCCCTCCGGTAGAGCTTTGAAAATGTACTTTTTATTCTTTGTATTCTCTCTTATACATACTCGTCAATACAAATTCTTTAGCCAGAGTTCTCCTTGCATTTTCTCTCTCCTATTTCTTTGTGTTCATCTAGATCAAGTGTGTGCGTTGTTGTGCGATCCTAACAACTGGTATCAGAGCCGGTCAAATTCACCACGATCTGTGAAGATGGAAAGTTCAAAGATTGGAATTGAGAGTTCAATGGATCCGATTTCGGTTTCTGGAAGATGTAGATTGAAGATTATCTGTACCAGAAAGATCTTCATGAACCCCTGTTGGGGGTGAAGCCGGATACCATGACAACGAAATAGTGGAAGCTCAAGGATCGACAAGCCTTAGGGCTGATCCGGTTGACGCTATCCAGAAACGTGGCATTCAACATTATCAAGGAGAAGACAACATTAGATCTGTTGAAGGCGCTGTAAAATATGTATGAAAAACCGTCGGCTATGAACAAGGTGTATTTGATGCGGAGATTGTTCAATCTACAGATGTCTAAAGATGGATCTGTTGCTGATCATATAAATGAATTCAATATGATCGTAGGTCAATTGGGTTCGATGGAAATTAATTTCGAAGATGAAAATAAAGCATTGATTTTGATGTCATCTTTACCTGAGTCATGGGATACTGTTGTTGCCGCAATCAGCAGTTCCCAAGGATCTGATAAACTGAAGTTTGATGAAATTCGAGATGTAGTTCTTAGCAAAAGTATTCGCAAACAGGAAACTGGAGATTGATCAGGCAACGCTCTCAATGTTGATCGAAGGGGAAGAAGTAAATCAAAGAGCTCAAACAAACATGGGCGATCAAAATCAAAGAATCGGGGAAAATCTCCGAACAAACCCAACGTAACGTGTTGGAGCTGTGGAGGAAAAGAACACTTTTGGACAGATTGTACAAAATTGAAGAAGAAGCATAATCATAAATCTGAAGATGAGGATGATTCTATATATACAACAGAAGATACTGAGGACGCTCTAATCTTTAGTGTGGATAGCCCAGTTGAATCTTGGATTTTGGATTCAGGTGCATCGTTCCATTCGTCTCCAAGTAAGGAATTGTTTCGAAATTTCAAATCAGGAAATTTCGGAAAGGTGTATCTTGCCGACAACAAAACTTTGGAGATTGAAGGGAAGGGAGATGTCTCCATACAAACTCCAGCAGGAAATCAGTGGACATTACAAGATGTCAGATACATTCCTGGTCTCTAGAAGAACCCGATCTCTATTGGTCAGTTGGATAGCACAGACTATGCAGCAGAGTTTGAAAAGAGTTCGTGAAAGATTGTGAAGGGTGCCATGGTTGTTGCACGTGGCACAAAATCCGGAACCCTATACACTACTGCAGAATGTGTAAACGTCACTGCTGCTGCTGAGAGTGCTTCCAATTCAAGTCTATGGCACAATAGACTTGGACATATGAGCGTAAAATGAATGAAGATGCTGACTGCGAAAGAAGCTTTAGAAGGCTTAAAATCTGTTGATATGGGTCTCTGTGAGAGCTGTGTTATGGGTAAACAGAAACGAGTTAGTTTCACAAAGGCTGCCAGAGAACCGAAGAAAGTGCAGTTGGAAATGGTCCATACAGACGTCTGGGGACCATCTCCAGTTTCATCACTTGATGGATCAAGGTACTACGTCACTTTCATCGATGACTTCAGCAGGAAGGTATGGGTTTACTTTCTGAAACACAAGTCGGATGTGTTTGCCACCTTCAAGAAGTGGAAAGATGAAGTTGAAAATCAGACCGGCTTGAAGATCAAATGCCTGAGGTCTGACAATGGAGGAGAGTACAACAAATAAGAGTTTAAAACATTTTGTGCAGCTGAGGGAATTAGATTAATAAGAACAATTCCCGGTAAGGCAAGACAAAATGGTATTGCAGAAAGGATGAACAGAACATTGAATGAGCTCGCAAGAAACATGAGGATTCATTCTGGACTACCGAAGACATTCTGGGCTGATGCTGTGAATACAGCAGCATATTTGATTAATAGAGGGCCGTCAGTACCCTTGAAGTTCAAATTGCCCGAAGAAGTATGGACAGGAAAAGAACTCAAGTACTCTCACTTGAGAACTTTAGGCTGTACTGCATATGTTCATGTTGATCCAGAGAAGAGAGATAAGCTTGATGCTAAGGCTGTGAAATGCTACTTCATAGGCTAAGGCTGTGAAATGCTACTTCATAGGCTATGGCTCTGACATGTTCGAGTACAAGTTCTGGGATGACAAGAATAGGAAAATTCTAAGACACTGCGATGTGACCTTTGATGAAAATGTCCTGTACAAGGACAAAGAGAAGATAAACTCTGACACTACAATGCAAGTGGGAGTTGAGCTTGAGTGGCAGAAAAATTCAAGCGGTGATGTTACAACAGGAGCTCAAGAAACTCCTGATCGTGTTGCTGAAGAACCAGTCGTGGAGGAAGTTACACCTGAGCAGGTGTTGAGGAAATCATCCAGAACTATCAGAGCACCAGATAGATATTCACCCTCATTACACTATCTATTGCTGACTGACGAAGGAGAACTAGAGTCCTTTGATTGGGCCCTACAAGTGGAAGATTCAACCAAGTGGGAGCAAGCCATGGATGATGGGATGAGCTCACTTGAAAAGAATAATACGTGGGTGCTGACTGAGTTACCTACAGGAAAGAGAGCTCTGTTGAACAAATGGGTGTTCAGAATCAAGGCTGAACCAGATGGCAGAAGGAGGTTTAAGGCTCGGTTGGTAGTTAAAGGATATTCACAAAGAAAAGGCATTGATTATGCTGAGATCTTTTCTCTGGTTGTGAAATTAACTACTATCCGAATTCTTCTGAGTATTGTTGCATCGGAGAATTTGCACCTTGAGAAAGTGCATGTAAAAACGAAAAGGATCAGTGTTGTTATCTCAAGAAATACACTGATTCTTATGTGTTTCTACTCCTGTATGTGGATGATATACTGATTGCTGGATCAAGTATGAAGGAGATAAACCACCTGAAGGCAAGCCTGTCTTCAGTATTTGAGATGAAAGATTTGGGTGCAGCGAAGCAGATTCTTGGGATGAGGATTTCTCGAGATAGATTTGCTGGCACACTAAATCTATCCCAAGAGCAGTACATTGAGAAGGTGTTGTCCAAATTCAAGATGAATGATGCTAAACCCTGGACTACCCCCTTAGAAAATCGTATTAAATTGTCAAAGGGGCAATCTCCCAAGACAGTTGAGGAACGTGAGCACATGGCATCAGTTTCGTACGCTTCTACAGTTGGGAGTTTTATATATGCTATGGTCTGCACTAGACCTGATATAACACATGCAGTGGGAGTTGTTAGCAAGTACATGACAAATCCAGGGAAAGAACATTGGGAAGCTGTGAAGTGGCTTCTGAGATATCTGAGAGGTACATCCAATACTTCACTTTGTTATGGCAATGGCAAAGTAGTTCTGCTAGTTCTGCAAGGTTCTGTGGATGTTGATCTTAGTGAAGATGTAGACTCTAGCAAGAGCACATCTGGATATATCTACACTATAGATGGAACAGCAGTGAGTTGGATGTCCAAGCTTCAGAAATGCGTCTCTCTTTCATCTACTAAAGCTGAGTACGTGGCAATAGCTGAAGCTATAAAGGAGATGATATGGATGACAGACTATCTAGAAGAATTAGGCATGAAGTAGTGCAAGAAGATTCTTTATACAGATTGTCAGAGTGCCATATAGCTGGTGAAAACCCCAATCTATCATTCAAGGACAAAACACATTAGAAGGCGATACCATTTCACTCGCAGGTCAGTGGAAGAAGGTGATATGTGTTTGGAGAAGATAGAGGGTGCAAAGAATCCAGCAGACATGTTGACAAAATGTGTTGATGTTGGAAAATTAAGATTATGCAAAGCCTTAATTGGTATGGTGTAGTGATCGTTTGAGTATGAAATTCTTGGTTGACTGTTTCTGTCTCCAAGTGGGAGAATTGTTAGGTTATGGAACCTGCTCTCTTATTTATAGCTTGGTCAACGGTTATATCCGGTAAAGCTATATCCGGTAAAGCTATATATGGTAAATAGCTATATATAGTAGATGGTTAAATCTGTTAAAGCTATATACAATAAACTGAACCATATATATACCCCTCCAGTAGAGCTTTGAAAATGTAACTTCTACTCTTTGTATTCTCTCTTATACATACTCATCAATACAAATCCTTTAGCTAGAGTTCTTCTTGCATTTTCTCTCTCCTATTTCTTTGTGTTCATCTAGATCAAGTGTGTGCGCGTTGTTGTGCGATCCTAACACTTTCTACTCCTCTTTTCTTTTGAACTAGATAAGCTTGTTTCCTCTAAAGAACTAGAGGCTTCCTCTTCTAGATTTGCATCAATATCACGTTCATCTCTACTGTCATTAATCTCATTCGTCTCTTTTTCGTGATCTTCCAATTCCAAATCACACATTACTTCTTCTTTATGCTTCTCGTCGCATTCTCAACTTTTGTTTTCTTCAAATATGGCATCTGGACTTATTATAATCCTTTGTGAAACATGATCATAAGGTCGATAAGCCTTTGATTCCTCACTTACCCCTAGGAAGACACAAGTTAAACTCTTATCATCCAGCTTTTTTCTTCTACTATTTGATACATGAACAAGAGAAATACACCCCAAAACTCTAAAATACTCAATTGAAGGCTTAAATCCACTCCAAGCTTCTTTCGAAGTTTTATTCTTAATAGCTAAAGTTGGACTCCGATTCAAAACATGCACGGTCCAATTTACTGCTTCAGACCAAAAACTTTTGGGAAGTTTATTTTCTGAAAGCATGTTGCGTACCATATTCATAATGGTTTTTTTTCCTCTCCGTGACTCCATTTTGTTGTGGCGTGTATGGAGCTATTAGTTGTCTTTGTATGCCATTATTATCACAAAAATTATTGAATTCCTGAGATGTGAACTCCCCCCACGGTCAGTACGCAGACTTTTAATTGATGCATTTTTCTCTTTCTCAATACTTCTAATTCGAAAAGAAAACTCATGTTTTTCTACTATAGTCATCAGTAAAAGTGAGCAAGTACCTTTTCTTATGGTTGGAGATGAGTTTTATTGGTCCACATATATCCATATGTATTAAATGAAGCACTTGCGAAGCTCTCCACGTGCTTTGCTTTGGAAAAGATCCCCTTTGTAGTTTTCTTGTTAAGCAATCCTTGCACTGCCTTGAAAGAGAATTCAGTTCAGATAATCCATTCACCATTTCTTTCTTTTTCAGTGTTTTCAAACCATCAAAGCTCAAGTGTCCATATCTGCAATGCCAAAGCTGCACTTTGTCCTGTGATTGAGTTGAAGCACACTGATGGTAGAGGTTGAATTGTTGCTTGAAGTATGAACATTATATTCCCAGACATCTTTGTATCCATGATTAAACTCTTCTCATGATCGAACACCTTACACCTAGTACAACCAAGCTTGTGATGTTGCCAAGCTCTACTCTATCTCTGAAGCTCTCATTTAATTATGAAAAATATTGCTTTACTTCACACATATGACTGCGGTAGCCAGAATCAAGATACCAACAATCTTCTTTGTCGTCTTTCTCCTTATTCGCATCCGTGCAAGCCATCAGTAAAATCCCTTTTGTCTCTGTATAGTTTGTCACTTCATCCCTACTTGGACATTCCCACTTCATCCTTACTTACATTCCCATTGAAAATGCCCAAATTTGTGACAGTTGTAGCATTCTACTGTGGCTTTTTACAAGTTTTGCCTACCTCTTCCATGTTCCCTTCCTCTAAAATTACCACGACCTCGACCCTTTTCTCCTGACTGATCTCCATTTGTCACCTTCAAGGCATGTTCCTCATTGATGTGAGAATGCATGCGTTGTTCATGAACAAGTAAGCTACTTTGAAATTCATCAATGGTTAAATTATCTATATCTTAAGACTTCTCAATGGAACAAACCACGTAATCAAATTTGGGAGTCATAAATCTTAAAATCTTTTCAACAATAGCAACATGTCCTTTGCTTTCACCATTTACATTCATCTTATTTTCTATTGCAAGTGTTCAAGCAAAATATTCATTACAGATCCTGCCGTCTTAAAGAATTTCAAATTCCTTTCAAAGTGCTTGCAGCTGTGCAAGCTTGACCCAAGTTGTTCCTTGATATTTTTTCTTTCATAAAATCTCATATGTCCTTCATTGTATCCTTAATTAGAATCGTTTTTAGAATTGAACGATTTAATGCTTGGAAGAGATAATTCTTGGCTTCAAATCTTTCAGCTTCTGATCATCCATGCTATCCTGTTGTGCATCAGTAGATCCTCTTGCTCCCGCAGAAATTCCATTTTCTACTAAATCCCAATACTCTTTTGATCGCAAAAAGTTTTCCATGAGCATTACCGAGTAATCATAATGTCCGTCAAACTTTGAGATGACTGGCGGCACAAAAAAGCTTTCTGTAGACATCTTGAAGATTGCTACTACAAATTATAATCGGATCCCTTGCTATGGCTTTGATACCAAATGATGAAATTAAATAATAATAGCGGAGAAAAGTACGTTTTGGAAGAAAAAATGCTCTATATTGAATTGGAAAATGTCACGCTATTAAATAGCCATGTACAACAAAACCAGAAAGAAACTAATAAGGAGTCTACTAAGTTGAAGTCCTATTCCAAAGCAAAGAGTTGACACTAAGTACGATTTTATTTAAACTAAGTAAACTAACAAGTTTTAAACTTGCACAAAAGCAGTTTCATTCGATAGTTTTTTAGAGCGCAAAAACTAAGTTGTATAGGTCATACATTAACGAATTTGTGTGTAGCCTCGGATTGGATCTTCAAGTTCTTCGTCAAGCTTTTAAAAGAAATTCAAATTGGACATATAGCATAGGTACACTTTAACCAATCAGTTTCTTTACCAAAGTTTTGGGAAATTTGATTTAGAATGTGTATGAAAAAATTGAAAGAGGGTTGGTGAACTACATCTCTTAAATTTGGAAGAACTCTGAGAACCCTAGAAACGAAAGGCTTATTACTCGCAATTGAAGTTTCAATTTTGCTTGCTTATTGCTCCAATCGAACGCCCATTATACCTCATAATTTATAGAGGAAGGATCCATCGTCATAGTTGAAGCTTTTATGTTTATCGTCGAAAAAATCTTTTTCAATCAGAGGCTTGCCGACTTTAGCTTTGGATTTTCACTGTTGGATGTAATGAGCTACGACTTTCTAAATCATACATAATTTTTAGGGAGTTCTAGATAAATTTCAAGATACGGTGGGTTATGTGCATAAAGTCACCCGAGAAGGTCTGATTTGTTTCAGTATTGACATTTTCTTAATTCTTTCAAACTCTAGACGTATTTTGGTCATTTACCATTTTCTGAATATTTATCAAATCTTAGCCTTAGAACAAGAATTCGATCAGGATCACATGTAGTATGCATGTCTCATAGATGAGTTTATGTCATGAAATAAATTAAAGTATGATTTGCATCATAATCATGTATTACGAATTAAAATTATAGTTCCTCATGCATGTCGTGTCTCATGAGCACATGATACTTGTTCAATATGTTTTGTACAGATGCGTACCCAATGATATTAAACACATTCCTTTCTTTCTATTAGTTTCTAGTAATATAAGTGTGCACTAGTCATAGTCAGGCAACCAGCCTCCGTATACGAGCTCACCTAGTAGGTTCACGTGTGCATGCGTGAACCATGTATTGATAAGCACTATGCATCCAACCCTACCTAAAAAGGAATGTAAAGTCCAAAGAACAATTACAAGAAGATAGGTCACATCATCAAACACAATGGTATGTGATTGCATTTTCTGACCCGAACCGTGGGACTAATTACTAGTTAGCTCTATGTATAGATGAAAGTATCGCTAGGCCATGAAAATAAAAATTAATGTTATAAAAAAAATGATCGTTGAGGTGAGAGCCATCCATTGAGCTTTGTTGGACCACTCTTGAACCAGCCTGTCATCCTTCCATTGAAGGAAGCTCGAAGTGACGTTGTTCTGCGAAACCAGCCTCACGCAGTGTCCCCCAAACTCTAGTGGCAGTGAACTAAAGGCCTTCGCCCAAACCCCAAAGCCCAACTCCCTCCTTGGAATGGGCAGGCTTGAATTTATCTTGGATGCAATGTTCAAACACAATGGCATGTGATTGCATTTTCTGACCCGAACCGTGGGACTAATTACTAGTTAGCTCTATGTATAGATGAAAGTATCGCTAGGCCATGAAAATAAAAATTAATGTTATAAAAAAAATGATCGTTGAGGTGAGAGCCATCCATTGAGCTTTGTTGGACCACTCTTGAACCAGCCTGTCATCCTTCCATTGAAGGAAGCTCGAAGTGACGTTGTTCTGCGAAACCAGCCTCACGCAGTGTCCCCCAAACTCTAGTGGCAGTGAACTAAAGGCCTTCGCCCAAACCCCAAAGCCCAACTCCCTCCTTGGAATGGGCAGGCTTGAATTTATCTTGGATGCAATGTTCAAACACAATGGCATGTGATTGCATTTTCTGACCCGAACCGTGGGACTAATTACTAGTTAGCTCTATGTATAGATGAAAGTATCGCTAGGCCATGAAAATAAAAATTAATGTTATAAAAAAAATGATCGTTGAGGTGAGAGCCATCCATTGAGCTTTGTTGGGCCACTCTAGAACCAGCTTGTCATCCTTCCCTTGAAGGAAGGGGCTAGAATTTAACTTGGGAGGACCTTACTCAATGAGTTCTCAACTCCAATCTTCAACCATCTCATTGCCTCCATTTATGTCACAAGCTCGCTCTAACAAGCTCGGCAAATGTGAAGGATTTCAATGCTAATTATAAATAAGGTGCTTAATACTAATTTTTCCAATGTGGGATTAACGAGTGTGACTGCTTTTCTTTTTTGAGAGGATGCCATGAAATATAACTCCTTTTAAGGGATTAAATTTCAATTAAATTTGGTGTCTTAGTTTCACAGAAAATACACACTTTTTAACTTCTTTTAACTAAGCACTTATGGAGACAAGTGAGTGGGGCACTTTGGAGAAAGTGAGTAGAAAGTAAGTGGGTATTCTATACCTGAGTTTTTACTGAGAAATATTTAATCTCTCTTTATAAATTCGTTAATTGAAAATATTATTATTTCACATGATAATCATATGTGACGATCTTAATCCTAAGAGAGTTATGAACTCTTGCTTGTGAAGACTTGTCCTTTGACTTGTATGGGTGAGAATGACTCTTGTACTCGATTCAATATGTCTACCATTTTTTACTTGACCAAATAGGGAGCTGGGAACATAATATCACGAGATGAAAATATCTCATTTTCGCATGGGAAAAGTAGATAAGTTATTCTCTTATGTGTTTATTTCGAGACTTGAACAATAGGTCTCACCCTCTTATTGGCCCAAGAAGGCCTTGGTTTATGATTGGATCATAACAAATTGTTTCTCAGAGAATCAATGATACATAAGGTGAAAGATATAATTACAGAGGTAAAATGAACTTTTGACCAAGCTATAATTATAAACAATTCGTGAATTATTAACTTGTTTGTAATGATTACATCAATAGACATAACTTGTCATACAGAACATAGAAGTGCAACTCTGAGTCTACAGTTGAGTTATCTATAGTTAATGAATGAAAATTGATTAATTTAAGAATTTAATTACTTAAATTTGTATTGTTGAAGTTTATAATTATAGGTCCATAAGGTGTCATTGCAAGCTCATGGTAACACTAATATGTAATACATTTCCCACACTATTTCCCATGTAAGGTTTTCTTGAATCTCTCCTTCTCAAATCCCTTGTAATTTTCTTTCAAGGGGCTCTCACATGTAGAGGTGTATATGTTGGGATTTATGCCCTAAAGCCTCGTAATTAATTATTTAGTTTTTTAACAATAATTTATATTATTTTATTTGTGATTTAATTGTTATTCATTATATGAAAATCTAAGGTTATTAATATAATCTTGAATAGTATGTGGTTGTCATACAAGAGAATCGTGTTCAAGTAATAACTTAAAGAGTCTATAGTATATGAATAAGGTTGGGTGCCTTATCCTGGTAACACTATTGATACGACCCACTTTGTAATCGTTATAAATGATTTGATCCAAATCATTTGTGTGTAGACATATAAGTTGGGGTATCCTATACAATGAGTTTGTATGAGACTGAACCAAGAAATATTTAATCTCTCTTTATAAATTCGTTAATTAAGAAGATTAATATTTCACATGATGATCATATGCGACTCGATCTAAATCCTGAGTGAGTTATGAACTCTTGCCTGTGAGGGCTTGTTCTTAAATTTACATGAGTGAGAATGATTCTTATAATCGATTCAATATGTCTACTATTTTGGGGACTTGTAGGAAGTTGGGAACATAATATCATGAGATGAAATTCACTCATTTCCATATAAGGAAAGTAGATGAGTTGTTCTCTTAAGTACTGATTTCGGGACTTGAACAATGGGACCCCACTCTCTCATTGGCCTAAGAGGGACTTGGTTTATGATTGGATCATAGACAAATTGTTCATTAGAGAATCATTGGGACTTAAGGTGAAAGATATAATTATAGGGGTAAAACCGACTTTTGACCCAGTTGTAATTATGAACAACTTGTGAATGATCGACTTGCTTGTAATGATTATATCGATGGACATAACTTGTCCTACAGAGTGCAACTTTAGGTCTATAGTGGAGTGACCTATAGTTAATGAATGGAAATTGATTAATTAAAGAGTTTAATTAATTAATTTTGTATTTATAATTTGAAGGTTCATAAGGTCCCCTTAGTAGCTCATAGTAACGCTAAAACGTTAAATTTATTTGAAAGAAAATTTGAAGTGTTCAAATTGATATTTAATATAATAGATATATTAAATATAAAGGAGAAAATAAATTTAATTTGAAATGTCAAATTAATATTTAATAAATAGAACATATATATTTAATTTGAAGTGTTCAAATTAATATTTAATATATTAGATAGGTTAAATATAAATAGAGAAAAACATATTAATTTGGAGGGTTCAAATTAATATTTAATATATTAGATATATTAAAAAACGAAAAAAAAAATAGTTATTGTATTTGATACCATTAAATATTAAATCAATTAATGTATTTTGATACATTAAATAAAAATATATTTGAAATTTGAATGAGATCCAAATTAAATAAATATATATTAGAATATCTTATAATATCTAAATATGATTTATATAAGGTATAATATCCTAATATATTAAATATGCAAATATATTATTTGACAAATATTCTCTGAGAGTCCCTATAAACAGGACCCTCGGGTTGAGCCAAAGACACATCAATCTCTCCGACTTTCTCTGGAGAATGAAATTATATCTCCAGAGAATTCTCGAAACTCTTTCTTCTTCTCCAATCCCTTTGGGATTTTCTTTGAAGAGGCTCTCACAAGCCTTGACCTTGTGTTCGAGTCATATCAAGAAAGATCTCGTGGAATGTTGAAAAACTTTTGCATGGTTGGAATGAGTCTTGCAACCTAGGGTTTTTACAAAGGCAGAGTTCTTACTCTTCTATTTATTGCTTTATTTTAATTCTTAATAAAAATCAAAACGGTTCCCAATGCTTCTGCTATGTGAATGAAGAGTTCATTCTATATCAAATCCAAAAATCAAAGAACCCAACCCGATCCAACCTGAATAATAAGGGTTGGGTTGGGTTTAATTTAACCCTATTCGAATTGGGTTGGGTACTGATTCAATTTGCAAATGATTGGGTTAATCTGACCCAGCCCGATTCCCAATGCTTCTGCTATGTGAATGAAGAGTTCATTCTATATCAAATCCAAAAATCAAAGAACCCAACCCGATCCAACCTGAATAATAAGGGTTGGGTTGGGTTTAATTTAACCCTATTCGAATTGGGTTGGGTACTGATTCAATTTGCAAATGATTGGGTTAATCTGATCCAGCCCGATAACCTAAAAAAAAAAAGTAAAATAGGCCCAAGCTTGAGAAATCGTCACAGATAGCCCAACATGGCTTCAAGGTTTAAACACGCAAGCCCAAGCTCAGCCCAATTTGTTGTCACGACCCAATTTTTGAGGTTTCAGATATAGAATCTGATGATGTTAATATAACACATGTGGAAGCAATTTGGATCTTAGGCACTTTTAAAACATCAATTATAGTAAATAACTACCATGTTCATAAGTATTAAAACTTAATGAGTTTGAATACTAACCTTTTGTAATTCAAATTCCTTTTTCCTGACGAACCGGTTTCGAACCACCACTAGTGTCTTCTCCACTATCCTCCGGCCTTAGAACGGGATTTTGGAATCTGGTGAGTGACTAAACTTAGGATGAATTTTGTATATATGAAGAGAGTGTTTTTCTCAAGGTTTTTCACCAAGAAGAAGACCTTTCATGTATTTTGATCACTCTATTTATAGAGTTATGTTTGCATGTTCATGCAAATTTGAGATCACCAAATTTTGAGACTCAAAATTCCACTCAAATATTTGGGATGATGTGGCAAGCATGCATGCTTGAGTTAACCAAATTTTGACACCTCAAATTTTCACTAATATGGATTTTTCCATTAAATGAAGTCAACAATCAATTTGAATTATTAATTTCAAATTAAAGTAATATTAAATGATTAATTAAACTATTAATTAATAATATTTAATTAATTCAAATAACAATCCCAATTAATTCCAACACATATTTGATTAAGATATTAAATCTTATTTAAATATCTCATATTCTCTCTTTTTGTTTAATTTGTAAATAAAACAAAAATGCGGTTAAATGTAGTGCATTCTCCCTAATATGAATTCGAACACTTCGAACTCACTCGTCACACTGTTCTATGGTTTAGTCTGATATGAGCTAGCAGAGGAACCTAATGGACCTATAGATCATGGGCTCCAACGATCTAAGATTAACCGATTAAACTCATTAACCTTGTTAACCAACATTCGTTAACTATTAGGACATTCCACTATAGCCTAGTAGTTGCACTCCCCTCATTATGGATATATTTCTGTCCATTTTATATAACCATGATTAGTAAGTTGATCCTTCACAGGTTGTTCGTAACTAGAGTTGGGTCAATTTACCGTTTTACCTCTGAAGTTACTTCTTGTTTCTTATGTCTCACTGATCCTCTAATGAACAATTGGTTTGTGGTTCAACTAGTAAACCGGATCCCTCTCAGGCCAATGAGAGGGTGGGGTCCCTTGTTCAAGAACTGGAGTTAGTACTTAAGGGAACTACCTTTCTTCTATCCCTAAAACTGGGTAGAAGTGAATTTCATCTTGCACCACACGTCCCCAGCCATTTACCCAGTCTTACCTCTGAAATGGGAGGCTTATTGAGTCGGCGAACTTGAGCCACTCTCACCCATGCAAATCTAAGGATAATTCCGAATAAACAAGAGTTCATGGTTAGCTCAGGATTAAGATCGAGTTACCTAGGTCATCGAATAAAAAGAAAATCAGTCTCAACAGTAAACGACATTATAAAGTGAGAGTGATTTTCTTCATGGTCCGATCTTATGCAATACTCATTGCATAAGACGCCCCCACTCACATGTCTCCACATGTACAATTTTAGTGATCACATTATTTATATCATATACAAAAATGGGTCGCATCCATAGTGTCCCCAGAATAAGGTACTCAGCCTTATCCTTATATTATAGATCATTTTGACTTTATACTCGAATTTGATCAACTCTTATGTCTCTACATATAGTTCAAGTAATCATACTATAGCCAAAGTGTTCTTAGTTTATTGGATTTAGATTAATGATCGAAAAGTTCACTTTATTCAATAACAATATTTACTGAATAAACAACAATAATAACTTTATTGAAAATAGAATATGTTTTTGTTTACAAACTATGAGGTTTAGGACATAAAACCCAACAAACTCCCACTTGGACTAAAACTCTAGTGGGGTTTTATAACGTTGAGTAGAGAGAAAGACATAAATACAATAAACTAGGGCATCATATACTCATGTCTTTTCTCCCACTTGCCCTAGATTACATAACTCGTAGTCCTAAACTCACTAGGTGCCCTTCAAACACTTTAGCCGTGAGGGGCTTTGTAAATGGATCAGCAATGTTGTGCTCTGAAGCAATGTTGGTTCTTTTGAATTTGCAACTGCTCCACTTTTATCACAATAAAGAGTGACAGGAAGATGCATATTTGGAACGACTTCCAAATCAGTTAAGAACTTCCTAAGCCATACAGATTATTTCGCTGCTTCACAAGCAGCAACATACTCAGCCTCCATGGTGGAATCAGTAATGCAACCTTGCTTTATGGCTTCTCCATATTATTGCTCCTCCGTTCAGAGTGAAGACAAATCCTGATGATGATTTCCTCGAATCTACATCGGTCTGAAAATCTAAGTCAGTGTACCCTATAAGGATCAGATCCTTAGCACCGTACATTAGCATATAGTCCCTCGTTCTCCTAAGATACTTGAGGATATTCTTAACGGCAGTCCAATGAGCACGTCTCAAATTGGAATGATATATGCTGACAATTCCCACAGCATAGCATATGTCAGGTCGGGTACATAGCATGGCATACATCAGACTACCGACCGCTGATGCATAGAGAATGTGTCTCATATCCTCAACTTCTTGAGGTGTCTTAGGACTTTGTTCCTTTGACAAATGAACTCCATGCCTGAAAGATACTAATCCTTTCTTGGAGTCCTGCATCTTATATCAAATCAACATTTTGTCGATGTACGATGCCTGAGACAATGCTAGTGTTTTGTTCTTGCGATTCCGAACAATTTGGATTCCAAGAACAAACTGAGCCTCTCCAAAATCTTTCATTTCGAATTGTGTCGCTAGTCAATGCTTAATGTCAGTCAAAAATCCCACATTATTTCCAATGAGTAAGATATCGTCAACGTACAACACCAGGAAAGCTATTGTAGAGTTGACTATTCTTTTATAAACACAAGGTTCGTCAACATTCTATTTAAAACCATAAGATTTGATCGCAGTATTAAACTTTATATTCCAGGATCGGGATGCTTGCTTCAACCCATAAATGGATCTTTTAAGCTTGCAAATCCTTTGCTCATGATCCTGTTCAATGAACCCCTCTGGTTGAGCCATATAGATACTCTCTTCAAGATTGTCGTTTAGAAAGGCTGTCTTAACACCATTTGCCAAATTTCATAATCATAAAATGTGGCAATAGACAAGAGTATTCTAATCGATTTAAGCATAGCAACAAGAGAGAAGGTTTCTTCATAGTCCACCCCCTCTCTTTGGGGTATAACCCTTTGCTACTAGTCGAGCTTTAAAGGTCTGTACCTTACAGGTTTGGTCTCGTTTCCTCTTATAGATCCATTTGCAACCAATAGGTTTTACCCCATCTGTTGATCTACAAGTTCCCAAACTGAATTGAAGTACATTGACTCCATTTCAAGATTCATGGCTTTAATCCACTGATCTCTATCTTTATCATTCATTACCTGTCTATAGGTTAAGGGATCCTCAATGCCATCATCAGGTATGATGACTTGAGTTTCTTCCAAACCCAAGTAACGATCAGGTTGAGTTATAACACTCCCACTACGTCGAGGCATTCTTAACTCTTGAGAAGGATGTGATTGACCAGAAGTTTCAGCTCCATCAACAACTCTTGTTGAAGGACCAGCTTGATCAACAACTCTTGTTGTTTTATCAGTAGCTTGTTTAGAAACCTCACCTAATACTAGTTTGCTGCGAGGTTGATGATTTCTTACGTGGTCTTCCTCTAAGAATGTAGCGTTTGTTGATACAAACATTCTATTTTCTTGAGGGTCATAAAACAAACCACGTTTCGTCTCTTTGGGGTATCCTACGAATAGACATAATTTTGAACGACGTTCTAATTTCTTGGGATTTTGCAACAACACATGTGCTAGACATCCCCAAATTCTGAAGTGACGTAAACTACCTTTACATTCTTTCCATAACTCACAAGGTGTTTCTGAAACACTCTTAGTAGGAACCATGTTTCAAAATGTATGTAGCAGTCTCCATTGCATATCCCCAAAACGGATCGGGTAATTGAGCAAAACTCATCATAGACCTAACCATGTCTAACAAAGTTCTATTTCTTTTCTAATACACCATTTTGTTGAAGCATACCAAGGGCTAAGAGCTAAGACCTTATTCCATGTTCTATCATATAGTCCTGAAATCTTAAGTCCATGTACTCTCCTCCTCGATCTGATTGAAGTGTTTTAATAGTTTTACCTAATAGATTCTCAACCTCAGTCTTATACTCTCTGAATTTTTCAAGAGCTTCGAACTTGTGACGCATTAGGTAAAGATAGTCATATCATGAATAATCATCAATAAAACTGATGAAACATTCATACCCTCCTCGTGCTTTGACATTCATTGGACCACAGAGATCTGTATGCACGATTTCTAAGGTTTCTTTGGCTCTATAACCTTTTTCTGAAAACGATCGTTTAGTCATTTTACCCTCAAGACAAGACTCACATGGAGGTAAAGAGTTTTCTTCTAACTCATTTAGAAGTCCTCTTTTAACCAATCTCTCAATCCTATTGAGATTACTGTGGCCTAGTCTTAAGTGCCAAAGATAGGTATTATGAGAAATCTTTTGTCGTTTATTTTGAGTTTCAGCAGTTTTAAACATCTCGGTATTTAAAATGGCTTTTGTTTCGCTCGGTTTTAACATATATAAGTTGTTTTCTAGTTTTGCAGAACAAATATGAAGACCTTGCAAATGAACACTTCATTGATTTCAAAAAATACTTTATACAATTGTTCTAATAAACAAGAGATAGATATTAGATTTCTTTTCATTTCAGGAACAAAAAGTAAATTATCTAATATAACGAATTTATCTCCAAAAAACAACTCTTCTGTTCCAACCCTGAGTGTTATCTCACCGTCCGCAAGCATTCTCCAGGAGCTAGTTTCTTGGTAAAATGAACAAATATGATTAGTCGCCCCTGAATCTAGTATCCAAGTTGAGTTGTCATACTCTACTAAACATATTTCTACAACGAGTAAATCATATTTACCTTGTTGTGTCTAAGGATAATTTCGAATAAACAGAAGTTCATGGTTAGCTCAAGATTAAGATCGAGTTACCTAGGTCATCGAATGAAAAGAAAATCAGTCTCAACAGACATTATAAAGTGAGAGTGATTTTCTTCATGGTCCGATCTTATGCAATACTCATTGCATAAAACGCCCCCACTCACATGTCTCCACATATACAATTTTAGTGATCATTGTTTATATCATATACAAAAGTGGGCTGCATCCATAGTGTCCCCAGAATAAGGTACTGAGTCTTATCCTTATACTATAGATCATTTTGACTTTATACTCGAACTTATCAACTCTTACGTCTCTACATATAGTTCAAGTAATCATACTATAGCCAGAGTGTTCTTAGTTTATTGGATTTAGATTAATGATCGTAAAGTTCACTTTATTCAATAACAATCTTTACTGAATAAACAACAATAATAACTTTATTGAAAATAGAATATGTTTTTGTTTACAAACTATGAGTTAGGACATAAAATCAACAGAATCGAGACTAAAAGACTAAAGCGAAAACAAATAAAAATAAAATAAAATAAAATAAAAGATAAAAATCTCATAAATTTTAAAACATAAAACAAGCCAACAAAAAAAAAAAAAAAAAATTAAATACAAATTTTAATCCAATTATAAGATGATGTTCAAAATAATACAAATTTAATCCAATTATCATTATGCAAACATTTACTCATCTCATCTATGACTTATCAGGTGACCACGGGCTTTAGTCTAGGTTCTAGGTTTATTGCTCTGGTTGTGTACAGTTTTGACTAGCTAGCTTAGCCTATGTAATGGTAACCGATATCTAAAGATGAGGCTCTATCAACATAGACTCCATACTAGGTAGGGACAACATGGCGAGTGCTAGCCTGCTCATCATCCATGGGAGGTTGGTTTATGAACCTATCACACATGATCAACGCCCTACAACAGGATGGATCAATCGTATAGGTAATCCATCAAACCATTTAGTTTCACATCCCTAACCAGTCTCACATCTAACTCAACGGTATCGTACCAGAGTGGAAAGGAAACACAATACCGACTGTTGTTAGCCTAGAAGACTACTTTTGTCATTTCTGGATGTCGTGGAGGGTTACTTCATTTTTAAGGGAGCCTAGTCAGTTTAAATCCCTTCTCTTGTTTCCAGGACGTTCGAGGTTAGCTCCTCGAGTCAAAATAATCTCTAGGTGACATAGGTCTAAACCTTTGATGGCTCACAATCGTGAGGTACAAGGTCTACTCGAAATGTACTGACCTTGGTCAGCATGTAAACTGTACTAGTTGTAGCGCCCTAATCTTAACTATGCTTTTTAATGCATGCTTTACTAGGTAGTTATTCCTATCAATCAACTAAGCATGTAATCCACCATTCAAAATCCACCTTAGTCATATATGGGAACCAAGGAGGCCTATTGGATTCCTTGGGCGACTAGATGGATTAACCCGAACTTTTGACTCCACACTTCTCTATTCTGACTCCTCGAGTCTTTCTTAGTCTGAAAGAACTAGGGTCTAGACCCTTCGACAGTCACTAATGATCATAAGGCGCTCAGTCTACTGTATGCATCCATACCTAAGTCATTCCCTAGCAAACCTAACTGTAACTCTCAAGCTCTGTGTAGATAAACATGCTCTACAGGAAAAACACACAGTCAAGCACCTGGAGCTAGCATATACTGTATCATGCACACATACAAGCAAACAACAAAAACCATATAAAAAATCATTCATCACAAATATCATCATAAAGGCATTTTTGTAATTTTTTTCATCATGCATACAACACTCACATAATGCATATTCCAACATGTTCTAGTCATGCATATTCCATTTCAGGCCTCACATAAAACAAAATAGCATAGTTCTAGAAGTCTCAACTTAGGGGCATAATGGTAACTTTACCATAACATACCTAGTGTACATATTCATCCAAAAACACCCTTTTGAAGTCCTTAGCATGCATTTTCTAACCACCTAAGGTAAGGAATGCTCACATACTAACACGTCCTAACGATTCCTACAAGTATTACTTGCCTAAAGTCTATGTAGTTACTTACATGGATGACACGTGCCTTCCCGAGCTAGATTTTCTGCGTGTTGGAAGCTTCAAACTTCTTGAAATCTCACTGGTAGGTCCTCAATCAAGAAAAATTAGGGTCTTGAAATCTTACTAGAATATTGTGATTTGTGCTCTTGGCGATTGATCAATGATATCCCTCAATTGAGCTTGCATGATTGTATAGATAATATTTTTTTTGTGCATTAAGTGATTAACATGATTATCTCTCCAATAAGCATGCATGAATGTACTATGTTAAGAATAGGGAGGTAGAGCTAGATTGATTCTCATTGATATAAGTTAGAGTGTTTTTAATAGATCGAGCACCCTAGGATCGTGGGTGGTGACTAGTGGTCGAGACTATAATGCTTTCAAAAATTAGATTAGCCCTGAAGAGATAATCTCGAGAGTCCTTAAAATGTGAGTTTGAAATTTAAACTACTTAAACATCCTAAGAACCTAGTAAACTCACTCTCACACAAGAAAATCAAAAAGAGCTTATGAGGCCACTAGTAGCATGAACGGTATCACCAGAATCCGACCCTTTTCTATTTTCTTCGATACCACAAAAAAGAGCTTATGAGGCCACTAGTAGCATGAACGGTATCACCAGAATCTGACCCTTTTCTATTTTCTTCGATACCATAAAATAGAGCTTGACTTTCTATGTTGTTCAAAGGTTTTGAGTTTGACTTAGTCAACTCCCTTGAATATAACTCACACTTAGCAAAAACTACTAGAAAAGATCTCTGAAATTAAGAAATTACTTGGCCTCAACCATAGTGTTAAGATGTTAAGATCGCATGTGAAAGTTAGTAAAATTTAATAATTATATTGAAATGACTTTCTATAGTACTAAAATAACATCACATGGGTGACGTCCTACCACATTTTACTAAGGGAACCTGAGATTATTTGTCTCATAACTTAGGACTTGTACTAGGATATGGATGCACATAATCTGGATTGTTTAGGTCCTCTAAGGTGAGAGGTTCGGTGGAGAATTGTTAAAGGATATGTTCAAACCACTTTTTATTAAATCCAGATGGTACCAAGAGGTTCAACAACCTACCTAAGATAGCGAAATGTTGCATCGTCATTTGAGAGATGGAAGTTCGTTTCACTCACAAACTTACACATGTTACTTCAGGTTACATTCTCTATTCCATATAAAAGGGCAAGAATAAGTGAGGTAAGTATGCAAGGTGTCAATTTTCATCCAACGATTTGGATTTCAAGTTGCACTTTGTGGAAATTGCTTACCACCACGTATTTCGAATGACTATTAGTGTGATGTTGTTCAAAGCCTTACATGGAAAACCGTAAATGCCACAATATTGTAGGACAATATAGGCTAACACAAGTTGTTGGGACCAAAGTTCGTCCATACTACAAATTAAGTCATACAAAAGGTTGAGATGTGTACAACCCATGGAAAACAATAAAGTTACATTGATAACGCATATAACTTCATGACAAGTTATGAAGACAACTTTGATGAAAGGCGTCCTAAGGCTTGGATGAAAAGGAAAATTGTATCCACGCTTCATTAGGCCCTTCGAGATTCTAGGTTGGATTAGATCGATGACATATCGATTAGCACTGCAACTATTGTTCTTTACTATGCATAACATAGCATGGTCAATCTCTACTATGCATAACATAGCATTGTGACAATGCCTAATAAGAATTTGACCAGCCCAACACATGTGGTAAATTATGAGCCCTCACAAATAAACGAGGGTTTAAACGATCAAGAAGGACCTAACTGGCACGAGCCCACAACTTGACTTGCGTCTGACCCATCCCTACATGTGGTTAGTTTTTGGTTTGGCTTCGGTTCGACTTGCACACTTCCTTCGGCTTTTGGTATTTTGGATCTTATCCTACCATTTTAGATCATTTTCGAGTCCTTATTTATGCTTTTGGAAGCATTTAAGATTAGCATGACAGCTATTTTAGCAATTTAAAATATTTGGAACGAAATTTAGATTAGTTAACGAAGTTAGGTGAACTCATTTTCTTAATGATATCCTAAATATGATGTCATGGGACTCCATAGGTGGAGTTGGACTTCGAGGAGCTGAATCAGGCTAGCACCGAGAGTAGTTAGTGACTTTTGTTTAGGCCAACCAAGTAAGTGAATTTACTATTGGAATTTCTTTGGGTTTGATTGGATGACTTAATCGTATGAGTGACGTGTACCCTGTGACTCATCTACGTGTCACTTCCTATCCGAAGGTTATGATATGTTATGGTTATGGTATGTTTTGAATGTTATGTGATGCATGTACTTCATTTATGTTATGACTGATACCATATTCATGTTATGTCTAGTGAAACATCAATGAGTCGTTTACACATACGCATGTCTCATAGGAGAGTTATGTCAAGAAAAGAAGGTAGTATAATATGCCTCATAACTATGTATCATGATTTGAAATTACAAAATCCTATGCATGTTGTATGTCACAAGCACAATACACTTCCCCAATATGTTATGTACCGGACGCATACATGCTCATATCTTTCTATTGGTGGGTTTTTGCAATGTGAGCATGCGCTAGCCCGTAATCAAGCCTAGGGGTACGCACACGAGCCTGCCAAATGGGTTCATGTACATGTGTGTGAACCACATGTAGGGAAGGATTGTGCACTCAACCATACAAGGAAAAAAAAGTAGAGTCCAAGAAACAAGTTAGGTCTCACCATGAACCATGAACCATGAAAGCATGTGATTACATTTGTCGACCCTGTAGTGTGGCTACTTACTGAGTATTTGTATATACTCAAACCACATTTACTATTTTTTAAGATAAACATAAGTCTCCCATCTACAACTTTGAAAAGTAAACAAATAACTTTTTCTTTTAAAAAATAGCCAAATGAAACACTCACTTATTTTAAATCTATATTAGACTAAAATTGTGACCTATGAACGAATCGGAACCATATTTGAATAAGAACGATCCTAAAAAATAAACTTAAACGATTTAGACACACTTCAATGTTGGTAAAAACCATATTATTTACGTACAAACCCATGATCATCTCCATAATTAGCCAACGTGGGACACTTTCCAACAATCCTCTCCTCGAACAAAGTATATCACAGAACCTCTCTTGATCTCTATGGTGCCCTCGAACAGCTCCCCTTAATCGAGGCTTGACTTCTTCTCTAGAAACCTTGAACAAAGTACATCCTTTGTTCAATAGTTTAGTCACTTTTGACTACACCTTCGAGGTTTGACTTTTTTTTTTTTTTACATTTGAGAATTTTATTAACATGGCTAAATTAAGAGCATGACTCTCATCCTATTAGTAATCATGGACCTCCACATGTCTACATTAAAAAATTATCTCATAAGAAAATCAATAAGATAAAATAAAATGATATACAAAGTCCTGTTTCTTCTCATCAAGCCGCTTCACTTACCTTGTTCAATCTGATTTAGGAGCGAAGCAAGGTTCACCCATGTTGAAAAAGATTTAGTTGTTATTTTTATGTTTTAGTTCTTGAATATCAGATCACTCTCTATCGTAGATGTGATCTTATGCTAGATTCTTGGCATGATATTCTGGTTTCTATTAGTATTTTATATTTATCTTATGTTAACCACGACCTATAAATATAGTCATTTTTCACGTAATAAAGAACTGAATTTCCTTACTTCTACAAACTTATCTTCATTAAATTTATCAACTAAAAGCAAGCAAGACGAGGTCGCCCCTCTCCTCCTGGATCTTCTTCATCAATGGTTTTTTGTATGCCTCCCCTTTTTGCTTTTTCGCTCTCTCCTTCTAGATCTTCTTCATTAGCGTTTTTTCCTAGCCTCCCCTTTTTGCTTTTTTCTCCCCCTTTTCTAATATGTAGTCCGGGTCCCTCTTATAAGTAAAGGAATACATCTCCATTGGTATGAGATATTTTGGGGAAGCCCAAAACAAAGTCATCCATTGGTATGAGGCATTTTGGGAAAACCCAAAACAAAGTCATCCATTGGTACGAGACATTTGGGGAAGCCCAAAACAAAGCCATGAGAGCTTATCTCAAAGTGGACAATATCATACCATTGTAGAGAGTCGTGATTCTTAACATGGTACCAGAGTCATGCCCTAAACTTAGTCATGACAATAGAATCCTCAAATAAAAGAATTGCGAGCCTCGAAGGTGTAGTCAAGAGTGATTAAAGTGTCGAACAAGTGTGTACTTTGTTCGAGGGTTCTAGAGAAAGGAGTTGAGCCTCAATTAAGAGGAGGCTGTTCGAGGGCTCCATAGTAGTGTACTTTGTTCGAGGGGAGGATTGTTGGGAGTGATTCCCACCTGGGCTAATTTAGAGAATGATCATGAGTTTATAAGTAAATGAATACATCTTCACTAGTATGAGGCTTTTTGGGAAGCTCAAAACAAAGCCATGAATGTTCAAAGTAGACAATATCATACTATTGTGGAGAGTCGCAATTTCTAATAGTTCCCCCTCCTTGGCCCTCCACAAACACATCCTGAGAATGATGAGATCCAATGGTGAATAGCTGCCCAAAAGAAAAACCGCCTGTTGATAGCTTGGTACCTAGTTGCTGGTCTGCTTCACATGGGTCCCCCTTTTTTTTCATACTTTTGCCGGAGAAAGATATTATGACCTTAGTGATGCTTGCATTGAGTATAATAATAAATACTCATGATGAGTCCCCCTTAACTACACTATGTCTTTCCATTTCTGTTTTGTTTAGTGTCATTTTCTTGTTTGCTGTCTCACGCTAATACTTCATCCTTTTTCTTGCTGTTATCCACTCCTATAAAATGCTAAACAAGCCGGGTCATCTCTCAATAAGCCCTAAAGTTAATGATTGTGCAGCTAAGAGCGGCCAGCAGCAACTAAAGGTGGAAGGCAAGATTTATCCGGTATGAGATATCACATTATTCGAGGGACCATATCATTTCTTTTGATATAGAATATGTTGACAATGATCCCGACTCTACCCAAAAAAAAGGCCACATAGCAGCCAACAAATCCAATTCAAATGAGAAATAGATTAGGTGGGGAAATTTTTAAGCACAATGCGAGCAGCCACCCTAAACGTAAGCCTATTTGTCATTAAAGGAACTAATGAATTATTTTTAGCTTTTTTTTTTTTTTTTTTAGTTAGTAATATTTAGAAACTAATTAATTTTATCAATAAATGTGGTCTATGATAGAGACTTGGGCTTCCCATCCCCTACTAATGACATTTTTAAAACTATTCTTACTAACATGTCACGTCATATTAATAACGAATATGGGCTAAAACGCTCATTAAATATTCTATTCTTTCATAAAATCTTTCTAAATACGGTTCGAAAATTTTCGAGAATTTTGAATGGGGCGCTCTATTTATAAGTATTTGAGAATGCTTTCTACTCATTTACATACTTCTGAATTTCATCTCTTGAAATTACGTTCCTACCTCCTTATTTGGTCAAGTCCCCAAAATGGTAAACTCCTATTGAATTGGGTACTCAAGTCATTCTCGTTCATGCAAATCATCAAAGGACAAACCCTCACAGATAAGAGTTCATAACTAGAGATATTCATTTAACCTACAAAGTTAGGGGCTCACAAAAACCCATCTCTGCACGAGGCGGAGAATCTTATTTAAACAAAGAACAATAGACGGAGCGGAGGGAAATGTATGCATGTGTGCATGTTTAAATAAGATCCTTTTTCCTGTTTTATGAAATTATATGCATACATACATCAATTTTCCTATTTTTTTAGGGAAGAAATATATATGAAATTTTTCTTGAATCTTTAGAAAGAAGAAATATATATTAAAAAAAAGAAAATTATCAAAATGCCCTTAGATTTCAAAATATTTTCAAAAATGCCACTCATTTTCTCAAATTTTTTAGATACATACTTATTAAATTAAATCTCATATTAATTTGAGATCCAACCATTCATGTCATCTCAAATTTGAACCACCACCGGTAGACACAAGGGACTTTAGATCCCATGGTCGAAATTTAATTTTTGTTAGTAAGTGAATGAAAGGGAGTAAGTTTTGTGATGGGTCACAAGTTGCCCATAAGTTGCCCATAAGTTTTGTGAATAAGTCGGAGCTGAAAGTGGTCGTAGTCCCTTTCCCCAATTAAGTCCTCATTAAAAGCTAAACACAATTCATCGTGTCTAACCTATCACATTCATTTCATTCACTGTCAAGGAATAATTCTTATAATGATCATGAAGACTAATAAGCTCGAGAGACGCATGAATTCTAGATTTCAGTTTAGAGTAGAATTTGGGGTAAGTTTCAATTTCCTTTCTATAGTCCCTTTCATTTCAAATTGATGATCGAGCTACTCAAAATAATTTCTTAAGCTTGAGGGAAATATGAAGAAGTTTCATGAAGAAATCGTGGCTTGAAAGTGTCTCAATCGTTCTAACCAATAAGAAATTCTAGTGAGTTTACTTCGGCGAGGATATAGATTTTCCATTGACTTTGAAGGTCTATAACTCGAGTTACATCACATGCTAAGGTATGCAATCACTTCCATCCTCTTCCTTGATATACCAACTTTAATGTATATGAAGTATTTGGGGCCAAAGTGTGAGATATGGAGCCTAATATCTAGATCTGGTAGAGATATATTTAGAAGATATTTCGTAAAGATATTAAAGATATATATAGTAGATTGGTAAAGATTTAATAGAGATATATTTGTTAGATTATATTTAGTAAGTTTAAATCTTTGAAACTGGGAAATATAATGTCGTAAAGATATGATAGAGATATATATGGTAGATATTTGGTAAAGATTTGATAGAGATATATTTGTTAGATTATATTTCTTAAGTTTAAATGTTTGAAACTTATATTTACTAAATTGAAACCCTATATATATCCCATTAGTTAGTGTTTCCAAAATGACTTTGTACATATAAGTCATCAATAAAACCTTTACCTTATATTGCTCCTTGGATTTTTCTCTCCTGTTCTTTGTGTTCATCTTGATCGAGTGTACGTTATTGAGCGATCCTAATAACTGGTATCAGAGCAAGGCAAGATTCACCACGATCTGTGAAGATGGAAATTTCAAAGATTGGAATTGAAAAGCTTGATGGATCCGATTTTAGTATCGGGAAGATGTAGATTGAAGATTGTTTGTACCAGAAAGATCTTCACGAACCCCTGTTTGGGTGAAGCCGGATTGTCAGGCCTTAGGGTTGATCCGATCGACACTGTCCAAAAACGTGACGTTCAATATTATCAAGGAGAAGACAATCTAATATTTGTTGAAGGCACTGTCGAATATGTACGAGAAACTGTCGGCTATGAACAAGGTGTATTTGATGCGAAGGTTGTTTAATTTACAAATGTCTGAAGGTGGATCTGTTGCTGGTCATATAAACGAATTCAATATGATTACAAGTCAGCTGAGTTCGGTGGATATTAATTTCGAAGATGAAATTAAGGCATTGATTTTGATGTCACCTTTACCTGAGTCGTGGGATACTGTTGTTGCTGCGATCAGCAGTTCACGAGGATCTGATAAACTAAAGTTGGATGAAATTCAAGATATAGTTCTTAGCGAAAGTATTCGCTAACGGGAAATCGGAGATTCATCAGGCAATGATCTCAGTGTTGATCGAAGGGGAAGAAGTAAATCAAAGGGCCCAAACAATGGACGATCAAAATTAAGGAACCGAGGAAAATCTTCAAACAAACCAAACGTAAAGTGTTGGAGTTGTGGAGAAAAATATCACTTTTAGACAGATTATAAAAAGAGGAAGCAGAATCACAAATCAGAGGATGACGATGATTCTATACATTCAGAAGAAAGACATTGGGGAAGCTCTAATCCTCAGCGTAGATAGTTCGATTGGATCTTGAATTTTGGATTCAGGTGCATCTTTTCATTATCTCCAAATAAAGAGCTGTTTTGAAATTTCAAGTCTGGAAGTTTCGAGAAAGTGTATCTTGCCAACAACAAAGATTTGAAGATTGAAGGAAATAGGGGATGTCTGCATAAAAACTATGGCAGGAAATCAGTAGACATTAAAGGATGTCATATATATTCCTAGTCTCAAGAAGAACCAGATCTTTATTGGTCAGTTGGATAGCACAGATTATGCAACAAAGTTTGGGAAGAGTTCGTGGAAGATTTTGAAGGGTGCTATGGTGGTAGCACGTGACACAAAATCTTGAACCTTATACACCACTGCAGGGTGTATGAACATAGTTGCTGTTGCTGAGAGTGCTTCAAATTCAAGTCTATGGCATAATAGACTCGGTAAAGGAATGAAGATGCTTGTTAGGGATGAGAACGAACTTTGGAGCCATAACCATAAACAAACCATCTCCGTCTCCATATTTCTTTATTTTAAATTTTGAGTCCGTTCTTTATTCTGGGTCTAAACTGTGTTCGTATAAACTCTACTTTTATATAATTTAAATATACATATGTACTCTCGTTTCAAATGTCTTGTTTTTATTTTGCGAAGATTTTTACAATGTTTTCAAGTCACGATCCATACTTCAGGAACCTTCGAAAATCTAATCTTAACAAGAACGATTATGTTATAATGAAATTTCAACCTTCCAAGTTATTGTATCAAACAAAACATAAATCAAAATCAAATAAAACCCAATATTTTCGTCAATTCATGCTTAAACATGAACACAATCTAGAGTACCAAACATTTCTGCATGAAATCATTTACATCTTTAATGAGCAAAGAACAATCCTTGAGCTGAGGAACAGCATAAAACCCATGGATGGCATTTGGATATTCAACCAAATCCACTTCTTTATCACTCTCTTTAAGCCACTCGTAGTACTTCATCCCCCAATCTCGTAACTGGTCTCGTCCTCCCACGATTAGCAGCGTCGTCGGAAACTTCTCGCCGGGAAGGTCTCCGGCACCGGCGCCGAACACGTGTGCAGCTGGGTGGTTTCTATTGGACCCATCTGGCAAAAATGCTTTCCAGTACCAATCAGCTTGTTCCAAGCTTAACATTGGGGATTTGCTGAATTGAACCTCTGAATTTGTTCTCTCCTCTCCGCCAAAAAATGGTTGTATTGCTATTAAGCCTTTGATGTTCACCTAATATAATATCGTCATCGTCATCGTCATCGTCATCGTCATTGTCGTCATCGTATCAAATAAAACATACATTTTGAGTTCTATTGGTGAGCGTGCGGACTAGAGATGTTCATATGACCGAATTAATTACTCGATCAACTCAGACTATCCGGCACAAATCATAAAAATGGAGCTGGGTTAGATTTTTTTCGATTTTTGTTCGGTTGAATTTTTTGGAAAAACGAAAATTTGGCTCCGTTTGTGAGTTGAAATTTTTTTGGTTGGATCAATCCCACAACCTGAAAAATAGGGTTACAACCCAACTCAACTTTACTCTACTTCTAAAATTATTAGGAAGACTAAAAATATTTGACATTTGTAACCCGTTAGGTAACTTATGAATATTTAATGTTTGAGATTTATAGATTTTGGTTATTAATGTATATGTACCGTACATAAATATGATTTTTTAAATAATTAAAAAAAATAACAAACAACCCTAAAAACAAAAAATTGGTTTGAGTTAGATTGTAAACTCTATTCTAGTTGTTCCGGTCACCAACTCAATCAAAACGAAATTTTGAGTTGATCCATACTTTTAGTGCGAGATTTTGAATCTCTAATTGTAACTATAGGAAATACCTAAAAATAGAAGGTTGGTTTGAGTTAGGTTGTGAGCGATTTAAGTTGTTCAGGTCACCAACCCAATCAGCTTGAAATTTTGCATCGACCCATAAAGAATTTTTCAATCTCATTCAACTCAACTCCGGTATACTTTTAGTGCGAAATTTTGAATCTCTAACTGTAACTATAGGAAATACCTAAAAACAAAAGGTTAGTTTGAGTTAGGTTGTAAACGATTTCAGTTGTTTGGGTCACCAACCCAATCAACTTGAAATTTTAGGTCGACCCATAAAGATTTCTTCTATCTAATTCAACCTAACTCAGGTATACTTTTAGTGCGAGATTTTGAATCTCTAACTGTAACTATAGGAAATACCTAAAAACAGAAGGTTGGTTTGAGTTAAGTTGGAAACGATTTCAGTTGTTCGGGTCACCAACCCAATCAGCTTGAAATTTCGGGTCGAGCCATAAAAATTTCTTCAATCTAACTCAACCCAACTCAGGTCTACTTTTAGTGGAGATTTTGAATCTCTAACGGTAACTATAGGAAATACCTAAAAACAAAAGGTTAGTTTGAGTTAGGTTGTAAACGATTTCAGTTGTTCGGGTCACCAACCCAATCAGCTTAAAATTTCGGGTCGACCCATAAAGATTTCTTCTATCTAATTCAACCCAACTCAGGTCTACTTTTAGTGCGAGATTTTGAATCTATAAGTGTAACTATAGGAAATACCTAAAAACAGAAGGTTGGTATGAGTTAGTTTGTGAACGATTTCAGTTGTTTGGGTCACCAACCCAATCAACTTGAAATTTTGGGTCGACCCATAAAGATTTCTTCAATCTAACTCAACCCAACTCAGGTATACTTTTAGTGCGAGATTTTGAATCTCTAACTGTAACTATAGGAAAAACCTAAAAACAGAAGGTTGATTTGAGTTAGGTTGTGAACGATTTCAGTTGTTCGGGTCACCATCCCAATCAGCTTGAAATTTCGGGTCGACCCATAAAAATTTCTTCAATCTAACTCAACCCAACTTAGGTATACTTTTAGTGCGAGATTTTTAATCTCTAACTGTAACTATAGGAAATACCTAACCAGAAGGTTGGTTTGAGTTAGGTTGTGAACAATTCAATTGTTTGGGTCACCAACCCAATCAGCTTGAAATTTCGGGTCGACCCATAAATATTTCTTCAATCTAATTCAACCTAACTCAGGTATACTTTTAGTGCGAGATTTTGAATCTCTAACTGTAACTATAGGAAATACCTAAAAACAGAAGGTTGGTTTGAGTTAAGTTGGAAACGATTTCAGTTGTTCGGGTCACCAACCCAATCAGCTTAAAATTTCGGGTCGACCCATAAAGATTTCTTCTATCTAATTCAACCCAACTCAGGTCTACTTTTAGTGCGAGATTTTGAATCTATAAGTGTAACTATAGGAAATACCTAAAAACAGAAGGTTGGTATGAGTTAGTTTGTGAACGATTTCAGTTGTTTGGGTCACCAACCCAATCAACTTGAAATTTTGGGTCGACCCATAAAGATTTCTTCAATCTAACTCAACCCAACTCAGGTATACTTTTAGTGCGAGATTTTGAATCTCTAATTGTAACTATAGGAAATACCTAAAAACAGAAGGTTGATTTGAGTTAGGTTGTGAACGATTTCAGTTGTTCGGGTCACCATCCCAATCAGCTTGAAATTTCGGGTCGACCCATAAAAATTTCTTCAATCTAACTCAACCCAACTTAGGTATACTTTTAGTGCGAGATTTTTAATCTCTAACTGTAACTATAGGAAATACCTAACCAGAAGGTTGGTTTGAGTTAGGTTGTGAACAATTCAATTGTTTGGGTCACCAACCCAATCAGCTTGAAATTTCGGGTCGACCCATAAATATTTCTTCAATCTAATTCAACCTAACTCAGGTATACTTTTAGTGCGAGATTTTGAATCTCTAACTGTAACTATAGGAAATACCTAAAAACAGAAGGTTGGTTTGAGTTAAGTTGGAAACGATTTCAGTTGTTCGGGTCACCAACCCAATCAGCTTGAAATTTCGGGTCGAGCCATAAAAATTTCTTCAATCTAACTCAACCCAACTCAGGTCTACTTTTAGTGGAGATTTTGAATCTCTAACGGTAACTATAGGAAATACCTAAAAACAAAAGGTTAGTTTGAGTTAGGTTGTAAACGATTTCAGTTGTTCGGGTCACCAACCCAATCAGCTTAAAATTTCGGGTCGACCCATAAAGATTTCTTCTATCTAATTCAACCCAACTCAGGTCTACTTTTAGTGCGAGATTTTGAATCTATAAGTGTAACTATAGGAAATACCTAAAAACAGAAGGTTGGTATGAGTTAGTTTGTGAACGATTTCAGTTGTTTGGGTCACCAACCCAATCAACTTGAAATTTTGGGTCGACCCATAAAGATTTCTTCAATCTAACTCAACCCAACTCAGGTATACTTTTAGTGCGAGATTTTGAATCTCTAACTGTAACTATAGGAAAAACCTAAAAACAGAAGGTTGATTTGAGTTAGGTTGTGAACGATTTCAGTTGTTCGGGTCACCATCCCAATCAGCTTGAAATTTCGGGTCGACCCATAAAAATTTCNTCAATCTAACTCAACCCAACTTAGGTATACTTTTAGTGCGAGATTTTTAATCTCTAACTGTAACTATAGGAAATACCTAACCAGAAGGTTGGTTTGAGTTAGGTTGTGAACAATTCAATTGTTTGGGTCACCAACCCAATCAGCTTGAAATTTCGGGTCGACCCATAAATATTTCTTCAATCTAATTCAACCTAACTCAGGTATACTTTTAGTGCGAGATTTTGAATCTCTAACTGTAACTATAGGAAATACCTAAAAACAGAAGGTTGGTTTGAGTTAAGTTGGAAACGATTTCAGTTGTTCGGGTCACCAACCCAATCAGCTTGAAATTTCGGGTCGAGCCATAAAAATTTCTTCAATCTAACTCAACCCAACTCAGGTATACTTTTAGTGCGAGATTTTGAATCTCTAACTGTAACTATAGGAAATACCTAAAAATAAAAGGTTGGTTTGAGTTATGTTATAAATGATTTCAGTTGTTCGGGTCTCAACCCAATCAACTTGAAATTTCGGGTCGACCCATAAAGATTTCTCCAATTCAATTTATCCAATTCTTATATACTTATAGTCCGAGATTTCGAATCTATAACAGTAAATATTGGAAATATCTAAAAAAAAATTAAGACTATAGTAAAGTTTGCTAAATTATATAGAAAATATTGAAGCATTTAAACTATGGGACCTATTAAAAACACAAAAATTAAACTCCGTCCAACATCACAAACCTTCTTGAAGTCATAACCAGCTGCTCTGACGGCGACGTGGTGGGCCAAGTTGCCACCGGCACTATCTCCGGCGAGAAAACACCGACCAAGATCAGCTTTAGCCGGAAAAACGACAGAATCAAAACCCATTTCATCGAGAAATTTCAAACCATCAAATCCATCTTCATAGGGAAGTGGATACCGGTGCTCGGGAGAGAGACGATAATTGACCGATACAACGACAACACGGAGGTCACGTGCAAGTCTCCGACCAAGATCATCGTACGGCATCGAATTAGCAGAAAAAAACACAAACCCGCCGCCGTGAAAGTACACTACAACAGGTAGACTAACATCATCAGAAACCGAAGATGGAACAAAGAGACGAAACCAGAGATTGCGAGAGGGGTCGAAAACAATGTCGTGAGTCGAAACGCCATTGTTGGGTTTAGAAGATGGAGAAAATTTGGGGTCGAAGAGGTTTGTTAAGCAACGGTTGACAGTGATGTTAGGGCGGCGACCGATGGAGGAGGCGAATGAGTGGAGACGGAGAAGGATTTGAAACTTCAATGGAAGCTTTGGAGGGTTTTCCATTAGAAAAGCGGCAACTAACAATCAAATGTGTACCTTTTATAAGGGTGTGGAACCCTCTCCCTAATTTGTTCTTGTATCGCCTACCTATAAGCAAAAAGATAACAACAACGGTTTACAGAACATAACTATTCAGGTAGGATTCGTTTTAAAATTTTTTAGGGAAGCCTGAAAGGGAAAGTCTAACGAGGACAATTTTTGCTAGCGACATAGGTGATTAAACAATGAAAACGCTCATTTGAATCTACGCACGTTTCCTAACTAGAAAAGTAGCCAAAAGACCTTCACATTTATGGAAAAGGGGCCCTTAAAAGTCAATCGCTAGCTATAATGAGTATTAGGTTCCACTTGTCAAAATGTTTAGCCTTATCAAACCAACTACCTCTTATTAACGCTTTGATATGCCAATAATGAGAGCGATGGCATGCAAATTGGTATTGGTTTCAACGGAGCTGTCGTGGTTAACAATGAACCTATACCAATTACATTGGATCAATATTGGAAATTCAAATTAAATTCGATAAAGAATCAATAAATAAATTTTGTTTGGTAAGGAATTCGCTTTTAATTTTTTTTTTTTCAAAATTTGTGGAACAATTCAAGTACACCACTAGTAGATATTGCCTTATTTTAGCTTGAACCGTTACAAATGGTATCAGAGATAGACACTAGGCGATATGTCAAGGAAGAGACTAAGCCCGGAAGAGGGTGGACATTAGGTGATGTGCCAGCAATGACACTAGGCCGGAAGGAGGTGGATTGGGGGATCCCACATAGATTGGAAAAAAATGGTATCTGAGTTAGAAATTGGGCGATGTGCCAACGAAGAAATTGAGCCTCGAAGGGGATGGACGTAAGGCAGTGTGTCAGCAAGGACGTTGGGTCCGAAGGGGGTGGATTGGGGGATCCCACATAGATTGGAGAAGGGAATGAGTGTCAGCGAGGACGTTGGGTCCTGAACGGGGTGGACGGTGAGATCTTACATCGGTTAGGGAGGAGAACGAAACATTTTTATAAAGGTCTTGAGGCCTTTCCCCAACAAACGGGTTTTAAAAACTTTGAGGGGAAGTCTGAAAAGAAAAGCTCAAAGAGCACAATATCTACTAATGGTGGGCTTAGACCGTTACCATTTAGGTTTGTTTCTTCGGATTGTGATGTTAATCACAAAGAAAAATAAGACAACAAATACAAACGAAATAAAATACATGAAAATTGGCTTAAAACTTCGGATCTAGTGGTTCTCTTTGATAAAGATTTGGTTTTTAAATTTCTTTTTCCTAAAATTTATGTTTGTTCTTCGTATTTTCATGGTTAATCACGACGTCAAAAAAATTAAGTATATTTAAAGTTTATATATTAAAACGACAAACGAATACAATAGAACACAAATATGAAGGACACAAAATACATGAAATATGGATCATAACTTTGGATCTATTGATCCCCGATAGCGTACCATCATTGACCTATTCATTCCTCATCAATCTGAAAAATAAGAGTAGTAAATGAGTATAAATATATATTCAATAAGTAGTTTAATCGGGTAGTTACATATCACAATACATCTATGGAAAATAAGAGTAGTAAGTGAGTATAGATATATATTCAACAAGTAGTCTTAATTGGGTAGTTATATATTACAATACATACTTCATAGACTATCTCTGAGAAACCATTGGGATAAAAAAAGTATTGTGATATGCCACATTTGTTGGGGAGGAGAATGAACACCGATTAGAAGGGTGTGGAAACATTTTTCTAGCAGACGCGTTTTAAAGCCTTGAGGGGAAGCTTAAAAGGGAAAGTTCAAAGAGGATAGTATCTGCTATCGGTGGGCCTAGATCATTACAAATGGTATAAGAGCCATGAGCTGAGCGATGTGCCAACCAGGAGGCTGTTCCCCGAAGGAGGGTAGACACGAGGTGGTGTGCCAGTAAGGATATTGGGCCCTGAAGGGGGTGGATTTGGTGGTGGTCCCACACCGATTGAAGAAAGAAATGAGTGCCAACAAGGACGCTGAACCCTGAAGATATCTCACATTGGTTGGGGAGGAGAATGAAATACTTTTATAAGGGTGGGGAAATCTTGCCTTGACAAGAAATTCGAAAGGAAAATCCCAAAGAGGACAATATCTGCTACTGGTGGGCCTGGACCATTGCAAATGGTATCAGAGCTAGGCGCCGAGCGATGTGTGAGCGAGGAGGCTATTTCTCGAAGGGGGGTAAAGATGAGACGGTGTGCTAGTAAGAACGTTGGGCCTCAAAGGGGGGATGGATTTGGTGGTGGTCCCACATCGATTGGAGAAAGGAACGAGTGTCAACGAGGACGCTGAGCCCTGAAGGTATCTCACATTGGTTGAGGGAGGAGACCAAAACACCCTTTTATAAGGATGTGAAAACCTTTGGCTAGTAGACGCGTTTTACAGCCTTGAGGGGAAGCCTGAAAGGGAAAACCCAAAGAGGACAATATTTGCTACCTGTGGTCTCGGCCGTTACAAATGGTATTAGAGCCAGACGCTGGGCGATGTGCCAACGATGAGGTTGTTTCCTAAAGGGGGTAGACACGAGGCGGTGTGCCAATAAGGACGTTGGGCCTCAAAGGGGGTGGATTTGGTGGTGATCTCACATCGATTGGAGAAAGGAACGAGTGCTAGCAAGGACGCTGAGCCTTGAAGGTATCTCACATTGGTTGGGGAGGAAAACGAAACACCCTTTATAAGGGTGTGGAAACCTTTCCCTAACATACACGTTTTAAAGCCTTGAGTGGAAGCCCGAAACTGAAAGTCCAAAGACGACAATATTACATCAAAGTTAGGCTGTCAAGTGGTATTAATAAGTTTTTAAAATATATTATATTTAATATATATATTAAATATTAAATATTAATTTAAATATTTTTTAAAAAAATTAGTCATTTTATTATTATTACAAGCTAGCATAAATTAATTAATTAAATTATTTAATTAATCAATTTTTAGTTATTAAATAGGTCCTTCTACTATAGATTTATAGTTGAACTCTTACGCACGGTAGCACCTTATGTATATGGATATAATCATTATAAGCAAATCGATCTTTCTCGAATTGTTTGCAATTATAGTTGAATTAAAAATTCATCTCACGTTTTTTTTAATGATCGAATGATGAACTAAGTATCGAAATTGTAGGCTTACTTAATCTGTACAAAATTTATTATCGTCCACACAAATCAATAAGTCTCACCTACAAGAGTTCATAATTAGAGATGTTCTATTATAGTCGAATGGATATATATAGGGGTATACATGGTCCGGGTTAGGTTGGGTTGAGGGATTTTTTTTATTTAACCAAAAGTTCGGGTTGGTTAGATTGGTAACCCAACCCAACTCGAAAATTTTTACAACCCAACCATCTATTTTTGGATTGGGTTGGGTTCGATTAGTTAAGTCAAAATAATTTATTTATATTCTAAATAATGTATTTTAAAATAGTATGAAATATTAAGGCATTTTTAAAATATTTATATAAGAAACTAACAATAATAAAATAAAATATTAAGATATTTTTAAAATATATATAAAAGAAAAAGAAACTAAACAAACTTACTGGCACACCCGTCATTATGATGTGTTCATGAAACGATATGTTTATAAAATAATATGACTATGATATGTTTATGACGTGTGCATGAAACGATATGACTATGATGTGTTCATGAAACAATATGATTTTGATATGTGCATGAGACAATATGACTATGATGTGTCTATGAAATGATATGACTATGAAATGTCAGTAATATGTTATGTTGATGTAACGTACTGCAGATACGTATATGTTATGGTATAACACGTTTAACAATACAATACATATTGTGACGTGTTTTATGATATGATATGATACGTCGAAGGACATGTTATGTGCAAGATATGAAATAAGACCAAGTATGATATGAATTATACGAGATTCAACTCCGATACATGTCTTAAAGGCTATGTTGTAAAATGATACGATATGAAGGAAAACGAAAGGGAGTTGTTTTACATGATAATGAATGAAAATGTTGGGATCTCATACATTATTGTGTGTTCATGCATCGAGGGATTCCCCTCTTTTTATGATGGCACAAACGCATACACTACGAGACAGGAAAATGATCATTATATTTGTTATAATGTTGCGACGGTCGCTATTCTTAATGGATGTCTGACAACAACAGCTCTAGAGAATGCTAGCCCGACTAAGAAAGGGGCTCAAGAGGTGTGCAAACCAACTGGTGGGTCCCTACTCGCACGTGTTGGTCGTGTGTAGACTATACAGGCAAAGAACATTCGGAGAAAATCAGACAAGAAATCGGGTCGGATCAGGAAGTCGTGTCAACCCATAAAATCAGACCCGGCCCGTACAGTTTTATATTCTAGACGGCAGGCTGCGTCAACTACAGGCAAAGAACATTCGGAGAACCGACTCAGGCAAACTGCCCGGAGTGAGAGACGGGCACCTTCGTCTTTAGTTATGGCGGACCTGAACGTCGGCGAAAAGCCGCTGCGAAACATTTCAGAATCGTTCAAAGCCCTTGCCGCCACTGTAAATGCTGAAACCACCGCGGTCGAGGTTGCGCCGTTTTCTCGCGCCTGCTCCTTTATTTCCCCTCTTTTTGGTTGCTTGGGCATCGCATTCAAATTCGCGGAAATGGACTATGTTGCCAAGGTATTTTAACTAGTTCCTATCTTAATTATCGAAGTGTTTGCTGCTGTTTGATCCAGAGGAACTATGGAAGATGAATTTGTGTAAATTTGATTCTAAAATTTCCAGGCCTGGTTCTTCTTTTACTCTTTAATCTTTGTAGTTTCGCACCTACAGATGATTAGCAGTTTCTGTTCTTCCATTTTGATTGATTAATGTAAATGAATGCATGAAAATCTGGAAAATTTCTTTGAGATCTACAATCTTTTATTTGTTGCCCTAACAGATGCTTTTGTGGATTCAATACAATAATATCGAAAATTGATTGAAATTAACTTGTATTGTATTCAATGAGTGATCAAATTGAGCATGACTCATTGTACACAATCGGAGGTAAGAGCTTCATATCCCATACCTTTCTTGTTGCGCCTGTATTCTATTTTTAGTGTAACTGGCTTGGAGGACAAAGGGTTGGTATGCTATTTGTTAGATGAACACAACTCTCTACAATGGTATGATATTGTCCACTTCGAGCATAAGCTCTCATGACTTTGCTTTAGGGAATGATATTGTCCCCAGTGGAGTCGCCAAAGTCCCACATCGGCTAATTTAGGGAATGATCATGGGTTTATAATCAAGGAATACTCTCTCCATTGGGTTGAGGCCTTTTGAGGAAGTCTAAAGTAAAGCCATGAGAGCTTATGCTCGAAGTGAACAATATCATACCATTGTATAGAGTCGTGTTCATCTAACATGGTATCAGAGTCATGCCCTTAGCCATATCGATAGAATCCTCAAATGTCGAACAAAGGACTAAAAAAAAAAGGAGTCGAGCCTCCCGCCTCGAAGGCATAGTAAAAAATGACTAAGGCTCCAAAAGAAAAAGGAGTTGAGCCTTGATTAAGGTGAGGCGTACTTTGTTCAAGGAAAAGTGTTGGATGGAAGTCCCACATCGGCTAATTTAGGGAATGATCATGGGTTTATAATCAAGAAGTACTCTCTCCACTTGGATTGAGGCCTTTTGGGGAAGCTCAAAGCAAAGCCATGAGTGCTTATGCTCGAAGTAGACAATATCATACCATTGTGGAGAGTCGTGTTCATCTAACACTATTTAGATTACCAATTTGTTTCTCCATGTTTGAGGTTTGATCACTCATTGACTAAACTGTGAACAGGTTAATGATCTTGTAGAATCATCTAAGTCAATTGCATCTCTACAAGTGTTGGTGGACAAAGATATTGAATCTGAGTGTGTGAGGAAAGCTGGTAGCCATTCAAGAAATCTGTTGAGAGTGAAGCGCGGGGTTGACATGGTCAGAGTACTCTTCGAGCAAATTTTAATCACAGAGTATGTATATCAGTCGCTTTAATGTGTTACCCTTTGCTTTAGTCATTTCTCTTTCAATATTTTAATGAACTGTTTGCTTCTATTGAATCTTTCTTGCTCTATTTGGGCAAGTCCTAAGGCAGTTTGACTAAAAGATGTAGTAGACTCAAGATATTCTGCTTCCATTTGAAGCTGGAGTAAAGCCATCATTCATGTTCTACAGAAACCTGATTAGTGATTGCAATTTACAATTAATGCAACATTTCCACTACCCTATCATCATAGTTAAATTAAACTTGATGTAGTTGTTAGGAATCCCCGCCCTCCACAATGGTATGATATTGTCCACTTTGAGCCTAAGCTCTCCTGGCTTTGTTTTTTGTTTCTCTAAAAGACCTCATACCAACGGTGATAGTATGCCTTATTTATAAACCCATGATCTTCCTCTTAATTAACCATTGTGGGACTACTTCTCAAAGTAATCCTCAACAATCCTCCCCTCGAAGAAAGTATAGAGCCTCCCATAAGCTCTTCTTCTTTGGAGCTATCGAACAACCTCCCCTTAATAGAGGCTCGACTCCTTATTTGGAGCCCTCGAACAAAGTACATTCTTTGTTCGACACTTGAGTCACCTTTGACTACATCTTCGAGGCTTACAACGAGGATTCTATTGATCGAGCTAAGTTAAGGGCATGACTCTGATACAATGCTAGGAATCCCGACCCACTACAATGGTATGATATTGTCCACTTTGGGCGTACCTCTCATGGCTTTGCTTTTGGTTTCCCCAAAAGGCTAATACCAATGGAGATAGTATTCATTACTTATAAACCCATGATCTTCTTCTTAATTAGCTATTGTGGGACTACTTCTCTCCGTAATCATCAACAATACTCCCCTCGAACAAAGTATAGAGCCTCCCATAAGGCCTTCTTTTCTGGAGCTCTCGAACAGCCTCCCCTTAATCGAGGCTTGACTCCTTCTCTGGAGCCCTCGAACAAAGTACACCCTTTGTCCGACGCTTGAGTCACTTTGTTCGACACTTGAGGATTCTATTGATCGAACTAAGTTAAGGGGCATGAATCTGATACCATGTTAGGCATCCCGACCCACTACAATGGAATGATATTGTCCACTTTGAGCATAACCTCTCATGACTTTGCTTTTGGATTCTCCAAAAGGCCTCATACCAATGGAGATAATATTCATTACTTATAAACCCATGATCTTTCTCTTAATTAGCCATCGTGGTACTATGTCTTTCAATTATCTTCAGTAGTTTTGATTGCAAACATGTTGAACATTGATTCCTGATTATGGCAGAGGTAATTCCTTGAGAGATCCAGCTTCCAAAGCATATGCACAGGTATTTGCTCCTCACCATGGGTGGGCAATCAGAAAAGCTGTTGGGGCAGGGATGTATGCTCTTCCTTCGAAGGCACAACTACTGAAGAAGCTCAATGAAGATGGTATGTAGCATTAGTCAATCGATGAATGTGTATATTGAACAAGATTTTGATCATGATATCAAATGTAGGCCTAATTATTCTAAATACTGAATCCAGTTATTGAATTGATATGCAATTTTTATGACCTGATTTCTTAGTACTCTTGTTTTGATATCATATTTTTCGTTCAGAGGCCTCAGCCAGAATCTTCATGCAAGATTATGTGGCCGCTTCTGCTCCTGTGATTCAGTATGTTGAAAAGCTCTTCTTCTCCAGAGATTTGGGCATAGATTGGTAACATATGAACTACAAATCCATAATCTTAATAATTTTGAGTATTCTATATGTAATCTTCGAATGATTCTTGTCTTTTCTATCTCCCCCCAAAAATATAAAAAAAAAATAAGAAATGAACTCAACTAGGTATCTTCCCTTTGGTGGCTTTTATGAAATATAAAATATCCATGAATGCATGAAGTTGTGTATACTCCTAATAATTATCCTTGGAAGTGAAATTCTCTTAGTGCTTTGTATGTTAATTGGATTGGAGGGTTTATATGTCTTCATAACTCAACTAATTCGGATTACACTGTTTTTTTTTTTCTCGTTTGATTTGAATTGAATTTTTGAAAAATTGAAAATTTGGTTTAGTTTGTAGGTTGATATTTTTTTTTTTTTGATGGATCAACCGACGAACCTGAAAATATGGTTACAATTTAACCCAACTTTACTTTACTTTTAAAAACATTAAGAATGTTTAATGTTTAGAGTTAATGTTAGTGATGCATTATGATTGGTAAATTTTTTGTATTTGAATTTTATGAGAGTCTACTTGTTAATGTAATATATATTATGTGTTAGACGAACACGACTCTCCACAATGGTATGATATTGTCCACTTTGAGCATAAGCTCTCATGGCTTTGCTTTGGGCTTCCCAAAAGGCCTCATGCCAATGGAGTTAGTATTCCTCACTTGTAAACCTATGATCATTCCCTAAATTAGCCGATGTGAGACTTTCATCATCCAACACCTCCCCTCGAACAAAGCACGCCTCCCCTTAATCGAGGCTCGACTCCTTTGGAGTCTTAGTCATTTTTGATTGCCTTCGTTCCTTCGAGGAGGCTTGACTCCTTTTTTCTTTTTGGAGTCCTTTGTTCGACATTCGAGGATTTGCCAATCTCTTGGCACGGCTAAGTTTAGGGCATGGCTCTGATACCATGTTAGGTTGAATGGCTCAATGACCTGACCTAGGGTCACGACCTCATGTATTTATAGATGAAGATTACATTCTAAATCATAGATTTGTTAACAAATCTATGATTTAGAATGTAATCTTCATCTATAAATACATGAGGTCGTGACCCTAGGTCAGGTTATTGAGTCATTCAACCTAACATTATGGATATAAAGTGGGTTCCATATAGGTTGCATGCAGAATTATTTAAGCTTGACATGATTAATCTTTACTTGTTTGAAGAGGAAGAGGATACTGGAAAATGAAAAGAAAAAGGTGTAAACGGACGTTGAAAACGACGTTACTAAAGAGAGAAAAGTCGCCGGAACTTTTTATGGTAATCGGGCGAAGAAAACAAATCCCGACCCGCAACCCAAACTAGAAACCAACCTAGTCGAGTCCAATACTCGCGACCTGTCACCTCGGCCCAACCCAGAAAACCCAATCTGCACCTCAGCCTAATCCATCCGTCACGACCCGAAATTGCAACCAAAAATCGACCTGAGAACCTGCAGACGACCCACGGACCTAAATCTAAAAAGCCACCTTGAAAGTCCAACCCATCCAAAGCTCAAACCCACTCGGCTCAGACAGAATCCCCGCAACCCAATAATAGAACCCAGTCCATAACCCATGACTGAAGCTCGACTCGCACCTCGACTCGACTTCAACTTGCACACGGCCGCTTCTGGTTGCACCATGTGTCAGCGTCTGGTGCAAAGTCCCCCTTGGCTGCGGCGGCTCCTCGACGTATTTGGCTCGGAAAACCTATTTCCGACCTGTTTGGCACCGTTTCGACTCTTCCGAACTTGATTTCTACCCTGTTTAAGTTACAATAGGTCATTTCAACGTCGTATTTCACAAATTTCAAGTTGGAATTTAATTATGTTGTGAAATACTAACATAGGTGTCAAAAGAACCAGTAGGAACCAACCACCGACGAAAGCGTAGGACGCATGCAAAGAGCTAGGAGCTTACATATATACTTTTTAGGGAGTACGTCGGTTAAGGCCTACCAAGTAAGTGGCTCTACCGTCGTAGGTTACGCAATTGTATGCTGTTTGTTTGCACGTGCCCGTGGATTCGCACGTGTCATAAATTGTATGTTAGACTGTTACTATTTAATACGTAAAAGTATGAAATGTGAATGTATATTGTTTTCGAAATGATTGATGTGCGATATAATGTGACGTGATGTGTTGTGCTTAGAATGTTTATGTGATCGTTGAGATGTTTTTTGTATGAGTCGCATGTCATAATATGTTATAATGAAAGCATGAATTATGATGTTATGTTCCTTAAATTGTATGTAAACAACATGATATGTATGACATGGAATCACAATCTATATGTATGATAGGAGGATTGAGAAATGAGAAGTAATATGATATGAATGAAGTGGATAGCGGGATTATATTTAATAATGTTGAAAATGGAAAAATATTGGGACTTCATGCATTGGGGGAATACCCCTATTCCATCACACGGGTACGAATGCGCACCACTAGGTAGGTGAAGTATCGTTATGTTTTACATAGTACTGTCGTGACGGTTACTAATTCTAATGGGTGTCTGACATAAAAAGCTACCAGAGTAGGGTCGCCCGACAAGAAAATGAGCCAGCGATGTGCGAACTAACTGGTGAGCCCATACTCACACGTATGGGCTGTGTGTAGAGTATATGGTACACATCCAAGCTGCCCATTAGGATAGTATCGTAGGAAAATAGAAATGATATGATAGGTTCCGTCATTGCATTTGCATGTTCTTGTTGCATAACCTCGATAGGGGTCGCTTACTGAGTATTCTTAAAATACTTAAACCTTGTGCTATTACATTTTCAGATAAAGGCAAGGCACCCATGTGAGACCGACAGAAGCATTGCAAATCCTGTGACCGTGGCACATGCATAGGATAAATTACTTCCTAGTTCAATAGTTTAGGTTAGTATAGGTTGAGTTGTATTTGCATTCATAGTATAGGTTAGTGTAAGTTGAATTTCATTTGCATTATTGGTATAGGTCAGTATAGGTTGAATTGTAATTACATTAATAAACTATAGGTTAGTATAGATAATTTAATTCAACATTGTTATTCTTTTTGTTTATTCAGAGGTAATAAAGGAGGTATGAATTAATGTCGAAACTATAAAATGTCCATTAAAGTAATTTCACATTAAATGTAAGATTAGAAGTATAGTAATTACTTTAGATTAAATAGGGAAAATTTAGGGTCGTTAAAAAATTTTCAATTTAGAATTATTAAGTTACTAACGAAACGGAATAGACATTCCCATAGGAAACGACAACTCACGATAATTTGGAGCATTTTTTAGGAACGGGAGCGATCGTACTTGAGCTATGGAAAACGTCAGCTAAGGCGAACCAAGTAAGTGGCCCTACCATCGTTGACTATAATTGTGTGTTGTATGATGACATGTGCCCGTGGTCGTACGTGTCATAGGCTCGTATATGCAAATTGTTGTGAAATTATATGTATATGCTATGAAATGTGATTGATATACTGTATTTAATGAATTGCTATGTTTTATGATATAATATGTTGAATTCATGCTCGAGATATATTGTGATTGTTATAATATATGATATGATACATGCACGATATGGATTTGTGATGTCTGAATGCAAGAAAACGTTATGATATGATTTATATGTTACATGAATGATATGTTATGATTGACATGTAAAATGATGAACTAACATGATATACAACCCGATCATATGCATGATTGATAAATGATATGGAAAATGTTATGATAAATGATATGAAAAATGATATGATATAAATAAGACACTAGCGAGGTTGTATTAAATGATAATGAAAATGAAAAAATGTTGGAACCTCATGCATTATGTGTGATCATGCATCGGGGGATGCCCCTATTCTTTCACGATAGTACGGATGCATACGCTACGAGGCAGGGAAACATTTATTATGTTTATCATAATGCTGACGTGACGGTCACTATTCTTAACGAGTGTTCGACATCAACAACTACCAGAGAATGCTCGCCTGACCAAAAATGGGCTCTGGAGGTGTGCAAATCGACTGGTGGGTTCATGCTCGCACGTGTGGACCGTGTGTAGGAAAATTAAGTATACATCCAAGTTGTTCGTTAGGATTGTCGTCGTACAAAAATAAACTGTTACAATAGATTCCATGCATGAAACTGTATGTATTTGCATTTAACCCCGATAAGGGAGTCGCTTATTGAGTGTTTGTTAAAATACTCAAACTATGTGTTACTCTATTTTTTAGGTAAAGTCAAGGCTCCCCTGTACAACTTCTGGTGGCATCGTAACTACTACGACTGTGGCACATACTTAAGATAGTTTCGCAATTTAAATTTAGTAGACTATAGGTTAGTGTAGGTTAGTTACATTTCTAATTAGTAGCATATACGTCAATTAGAGGATTTTATTTTACATTGTTTTTCTTTTTATTTCAATTTCCATTAGTTTGTTTAAGTTTAAGGGCGTTAGATGAAGCATGTAAGACTAAGGTTAATTTTATTATAAAGCTTCAATTGAATTATTTTCACATTAAATGTTCATGATATATATACAGTAGAGACCTTAAGTTAAGTAGAAAATTTAAGGTCGTTACAAATTCTTTATCATTAAGGCTAAGTATTCTTACTTTTCAGTTTAGATTACATGTTTAGAATCATTTAAGCTAGAGATGATCGATATATTTTGTGGAGTGATTCGAATCACAAACAAAAGTTATTGCCTTGAGATATTCGATCAATAAGTTAATCTGAATCTTACTTCTCTTGTAATGATTTCTTATCGTTTTGTATCAGAGCTTTGCTTTTGGGTTGATTCCATAACAATGGATATCATACCATTAAGCTTAACATCAAATATATGTTTTCTTTACGTTATTGGTATTTAATTTCCTTTGTTCTTTGCTATTAATACTCATCCTTATCAAAATTGTTTAAATCCTTGGAATTTCATTTCCATCTATTTCATATCCAAACCTTCTTTGATTTTTGAATATTTTCATAAACCTATAGTTTGCTTCCTTGTATTTGAAGCGTGCTACCACTTATTAGATTGCAAATTGACTTGGGTTCTCCACGTCAAATTTTGAGAGGTACGGAGAATTAGAGTGTTTTTTCCGAGTGCATACATGAGCGACTTAAACTACTTGAATGCAAACATGTCATCTGTTTTATCGAGAAGGTCTACAGTTCAAGTTTGTATAACTCTATATTTTTAATAATTTAAAAAAAGAATTGTCGAGAAGGTCTACGGTTCGAGTCTGTATAACTCTATATTTTTAATAATTTAAAAAAAGAATTGTTTTCCTTTCCTCGTTATTGTTTGTAACTATTCACTCGATTAATTCATATGCAAATCCTTTCCTTGTTATTGTTTGTAACTATTCACTCGATTAATTCATATGCAAATTTGCCTATTTTCCCATAAGCAAGTGTTGTGAGGTCTTTTGTGTTTTCTTCCCTTATTTTTGCAACAGGATTTCACACAAAGATTCGAGGACGAACCTTCTCGAAGAAGGAGAAAATGATATGAACCAAGACATCTCGATCATGCAATATGAATGCCACGTTAAAAAGAATCAAGCTTCATTTATACAACAAAGGCATCAAGATACTTCTTTTGTTCTTAGATGGTTACAAACTTTTTAGGGATGATAATTTGTTTCTTTAATGTATTTTAAGGATTATTTTCGTAGTGACTAATTATGGCCATAGAATATATATGTGGCAAATTATAGTTATAACTCTTGGAATGACTCATAGAAGGTAGGGGTATACATCCAACCCGACAACCCAGACCAACCCAACTCGAACTATAATGGTTAGGTTGGATTAGCAATTCGGGTTAGGTTGGGTTCATTTTTCTGAATCCGAACTAAGTCGGTTCGGTTTCGAGTTCATGGGACAAAACCTTCAGGTTGATCCGAACCAAACAAAATAATATAAAATATATTAAGAACCTTACCGTAATTATTGTTTGCCACGGTGGTACTTTAGCTTGACTAAAATCAATATTATTTTTTATTGATATATATATATCTATATATATATAGTGAATAATTATAGATTGATTTGTGTTTGTTTGCGACTAATTATAAATTGTGAATAAATAAAAAAAATTAAACAAATTAGTTTTTTTAACAACTCGACAACCCAAGGAGAAAATGATTTCTTCAAATTTGTGATGACTCCCAACTTGTGGCCTTCAAGGTATTAAAAAGAAATATTTTTTGAACTCCTCGGAAATGATTGTGATAGGTTAGACACGCAAATTCACATGAAAATGCAAAATTTATTTTCAAATTTTCTTCGATTGGTCAAGAAGTTTAAAGACACTTTCAGCTCTTGGTTTCTTTTTAGAACCGGTGGAAATTTAAGAAGCAGAGACCCAAAATCTAAACATAGATTACTTGCGAACGATGGAGAGCAACAAAATTTCTATATAGAATATACTTCCTAGCCCTACTACGGTAAGTCTGATGCACTAGTAAACAAGAGTTAATGACAGACACAATAGAAATTTAGAGGCACGCAGTCAATAGACTTTGATTAGATGCAAGTAACCTCAGTCTCAATATATACATAATTGACTAGGGTGGGAAACAAAGGTTCGAAAATGTGAGTATTGGAGGCTCGACTACTTGATTCAAGCTCTAAATGACTTCCCATACTTCTATTATAATTTTTAGTGAGGAACCTTATCTGACCTTGAAACATTTAGAACCGACTTGATTTTAAAGGTCGAGGTTTCTAAAACTCCTAAAAGAAAAACTTATCTGCTTAGAGAGGTTGCCATTTCATCTTTACAGATTAGTCGTTGAGTTTGATGTGTTGTGAGTCTTCTAGATCATATAAAAATTTGGGAGGGATCTAATGGTTGAATTTTGACATATCGAACACTTTGTGAAGCTTTCTTAGTCTATCGCGAATGTAAGGTAAATTTTTTAGATTAATGACATTTTTGTAATTTATTCAAAAATTCTTTCCTTTAGATTTCTTAAACCTTCTCCATGCCTTAACTTATTTGGAGTATTACAATGCCAATGGTTGCTTTAAAAGCTATTTAAAAGCTATTATCGTACGAGAATTCCATGATAATGAGAAATCATTTCGCCTTTTTAGTTGGAATTTATAGGAGCTTTTTTAAAAATTCAATACATAAGTAATTAACATGTTTTCTAACATTTGACTCATACGTTTAGTCGATTCATCTTTTTGTTGATCAAAAGCAAGGTTAAAATCCAACTGGGTGTCAAACGCTTTTAAAAGACTATGCTAGATATTAGAGATGAAGTGCGGTCCCAAATTGACAATCTATGTAATCTAACAGTATCCTTCATATATAGTTGTGTCAAAATATCTACAATATAGGTATCTTTTTCGGGCAAGAACATAAAGACTTGGTAAGCCCGTTAATGATCAACTATTTTACCGTATATCCTTTCAGAGTTATTGGTAGACCCACGCAAAGTCCTGTGCTATATTTTCCTACTTTTACTCTTGAATGCTTAGAGGTTGCTACAACCTTATCGACCTTGTGTCGTCATAATCCATCAAGCATTTGTTGTTGACCCATCGGTAATTTTCTAACATCTTGTAATAACTTGTCTCCCCTCTTCCTTTTTAAAATGTCATCATTATACTCCTTGAAATTATTGTACTTGTTTAACTTCTTCTTGAGAGTCAACCCTCCTTGGTACATACTTTTTCTTTAGGATGGCAATTTATATAATTACTTGTAAAGGTGAACATTTGGTTGACCTATCACTCTGGAATACTTAGCCACTACGAGATCTACTCCCTGAACATCAATAGACCGGTGTAAGTTCAATTATGAGTGGTACAAATAATCTCATTATTCGTTAGTAAACGTAAGATGGATGTCACAACCCAAAATTTGAACCTCAAAATCAAGGGTTAGACTAAAAGACTATATGCAATGAAAACAGGTAAAAAGTGATTGACAAGAAGAAATTATAGAAAATTTTTAGCAATTACGTAGAAAATTTAAAATCAAAACAAAGTATTTAAGTAGTGTATGTGTTTCATGAAAAAGTATGTATATGGATTACAAAAATGTAAAAACAAAACTAAACATGAACATGTATAGACTCCTAGACGTCTTGGGACACGCCTTTGTGGCCTTAAGACTCCGCACGCACTCCCCCTCGAACCGTGGTATCATTCACCTGAAAAAATGAGTAGAAAGGAATGAGTATAAAAATACTTAGTAAGCAGCCTACTTGTAGGTTCTTTTCGCATCCTTATCTTAGTAGGTATCCACGGTCTTATCTTGAGGTTCTAGGGAGTGCGAACTAATTTGCAACTCCCTTTTCTGTATCTTAGGAGGCTTGCCCATCTTATGCATGGATGATTGGTGTCCTAGAATGAGGCACGACCTCACAATTAAAATTGGGGAGAACAATATGGCTGGATCTGAATCAATATCGCTCTCTGAACATCCTCCATGGAGGTTAACTGACAACCCTCCCACGATACCGTACCTCCTCTAAATTTGGGGGTTGCGAACCCCTGTGTGTCGGTCAACTATTGAGTCACCCTTCGTGGTTCCACGCCCCCTTCTTAGTGGCGGATTTCTACAGCCCATAGGTCCTGTTCAAGAGACCCCTTAACTATCACCACTAGTTCGGGCACAAGTCACACTTCCCTGTCCAGCTCTACCTAGCTCAACGATCTCAGTATCGAAGTTTTGTTTCGACGGTATGATATCGAAGCAGAGAGGGAAGTGGAGGTTCTGGTGACACTATCCATGGTGTCCTACTAGTCTTTCTAGGGTGGATTCTTGGTGGCTTACTTGGATTCATTCATCTCTAGGATTCTCGCGCAAGGTCTCACAAACCTTTCATGGTTTGGAATTCTCACGCAAGGTCTCACAAATCGTTTCACGGGCCTAAATGCATGGTATTCTAGAGGTATCCCAATCTAGGGTTTCGTCTAGCCTACTTAGTCTTAAGCACCCTAATATAAGTTCATAGTTTCTTCCTATTCGACACGTAAGATAACACAAGCAATCATGCATTGGAGTTAACAAGCAGCAGTTTATGCAATATTAACAAACATGCTCAATAGGAAGATAACGTCCATCTTCACTTGAAATGCAGATTTCGCAAGTTTCCCTTCCTTCTCATGCATACAAACATTATTAGAATCTCAATCTAAGAAGATTACATAATCATTTCATATTTAGATTCCATAGATTTCCTTATTTATTTTATTTCCATGGTTTACATACTAATATACTAGGTCCAGCTAGTTAGGTTTATCAAATTGATAGCATGCATGCTTATTTCAAGCGGTTCCTACAAGTACTACTCATAGGAATCTAAATGGCTACTTACTTTGTTGAAGCGTGTCTTCCCAAGCTCGAATTACTTGCTGAAAAAGGTTCCAAAAATTCTCGAATTTCCTTGGTAGGTTCTAATTCATGTAATATTAGGGTCAGTATTGAAATGGGAGCGAAAAACAAGCAAACGGAGTCCAGAGAAAAAAGGATGACTCATGCGCGCTGGAGGGACCTATACGCATGAGTTTTTCTACACAGTCGTGGACCGGAACAGTTGAGTCAGAACGGTTCACGGGCGGTTCGATTTGCGTGGTTCTTGGGTTGCGTGCCTGATGTCACAACCATAATATGAAGAGGGTAGGTTGTGACCCTCATGCCATGACAAGCAAAGTGGCGTCCCTCAAGAGACACCCATCAAGCCATATGCGGGCCAATATAGAAGAGTGTCATGATGCGATTGAGGAGGATGATGCATCATCCAACACATCACCATGCAAAGTGGGCATTGAAGACATGCTGAGACATAAGCAAGACAGAGACATTAGAATAGACATGAAGGGCAAAGATAGGTTTGTTGAAGGGCCGGGTGGGGCCCCAAGCCTTAACCTCAAAAGTCGGGGTTTCAAAAGAAATTTGAGCATGCGGTTCGGGAGTTAAGTTCGTCCATATGAAATATGAATGCTCGCCAAGTTTGGTGTCAATCGGACATCGAACGGACAATGCACGACACCGTACGACAACTCACCAAAATCATGTCTACACCTGGTAGAATGAAAATGACCCAAAATGTACTATAGGGGTACCATGGTGTCAACTCTCCACCACCCCTGGGCCCTGTGGCCTAAGTGAGCTACCCTGTGGCACATACGTGTGTCACAGTGTGGGTGAGCGTGTTGGGACGAGTGTCTTGGGCGACTTCTTTTGAAATGGGTTTTTAAAGGAGAGTACCGAGCGGCACGGGTGTGCTGGTATTGCACCCTAGCCCGCGTGTTGAAGGTTGCTACATACACCGGCTATTCGGTACAGTATCTGTAAATGACTTGGCATGGACACGGGAGGGCCTATGCCTCGATAGAACCCAAATGGATGGATGTTCAGGAAGTCCCAATGAGATGAACGACACGCGGGCCCATTCTCGATGGCATGACAGAATGAGTTATAATGGTCGACGACATCCTGAGACTCGGGATGACGTCAAGACATATGGACCTTGTCGATGGGGATCGAGATGACAAGATGAGATGCGACGTTTTATTGAGAGACATTGGCTCGAGCATAACCAAGGTCGAGTCGAATGACTTGGCCTAGTGTAGAGGCAAGTCGGATGTGTCGTAGACGATTGAACATGCACGCGTAGGCGGCGTGTGTTGTTGAACAAGCTTGGATTCTGCACAAGCGATATTCTTTTGGCGAAGACAAACCTCGTCTAAGGTTCGACGAAGCCACAAAGCCGGGGCGAAAAATATACATGGGGCTTGATTCCCCTCAAGGCTAGTTGTGAGCGTGTCAAGATCATGACGCTGCACAGTCGAAAATGTAGGACCGTGACACCTGACACGCATTCGCTAGCGTGTGGGACATGCCTCTCTAGCCGAAATCCACCACATGTCGATCGTTGGCTTTGTCGAGCTCCTCCACACATTGGGCGACACGTGGCGGCGATCCTCTCTCTCGTCTAGAACGTTAGGTTTTCACATTTTTAATCTATTTTTTCGGATTTTTTATTTTCTTATCCGTAATCCAAATCAAGTTTTCTTCACGAATATTGTAATCTCATATTCTACTTCTACCATATATTTTTCCTTTATTTTTTTCTTGAATACAAAATGAATTACAGCCGTCCAAAGATACGGAAAAACTCACGTTTTCTGTTCTTGATTGGTTCACCTAAGCTCCGATTAAACTCTTATTTTTCATTGGAAAACCTTCAAAAAATCTGTGTGAATCTTCTTTTAATTACGTACCTCAAAAAATCCAAATCTAATACTAAAAAAACTCCTCAGATCTAGATAAAATCGAAACAAGAAGTTTGGAATGTTACCTTATTCGTTTTCGTATTTTCTTGTCGGAATGGGTGAATCCACTATCCAAACTCTTTTTCTAGCACCGAGAGGAGCCTTGATTTGAAGTTTCTTATTCAATCTACAACGGTGGATTTGAGGCGGATGGCCTCTGTTCTCTTCCTCTCACTCAAAAACCTAACTTCTTCTCCTTTCTTCTTTCTCCTCTCTTTCTTTTTTTCTCCTCTCTTTTTTCTCTCTTTCTTCTTATGACTCAACTTGCCAGATCCCTTAAGAAAATGACCCCTTTGTCCCTATGTTGGCCTTACGGTCTTTTTTACTCTTTTTTACTCTTAACTATTTTGAGCATTCTTTTTCATGGATTGAGATTCGGTCTCCTCAGCCTACAATAAAATCTTGATTCAATTATCGTTTATATATTTGGATCTTAATTTGGAAGGTAAGGTCGTTTATACCTCATAAACTCGAGTGTTACAATAGAACAATGGTCGGCAAGACTACATTGTTTAATATTACATGCATAAAATTTTTTTTTTTCATCCAAGACTCATTCTCTAAGAGTTTTGTATAAAGGTCATTATACACGAGCGTCAAACTGGTTTAGGGCTAATTTTTGTAGTCATTTTTTCCCTTAAATAACCTAGGTCGTGCACTACTAGAAATTAGTCTAACAACCTCTTCAATGATCTTATTCATGAAAAATACAAGTTGGGGAGCATTAGTAAATCAAAAAATATCACAATAACTCCTAACAGCCATGCCGAAACGATCTCTCTCTTGACTTGTATACTTGAATGAATCTTTATATCTAGAAGTTACCTCAATCAATTCTTGATATTCAAAATATCTCGATACTTAGTTTTTATTTTTCATGGAGGTCATCATGAAAAACTTCCTATTTGAACTCGAGAAATTTTTGGGATAGATTAGACATGCTAATTTTTGCTAAAGAAAAAACGTCCAAACTTCAACATCCTCGCATTCTCGACCTTTGTTTCTTCACAAAATTTGTCAAGCTTATTCCTCTGAATCTAAAGAGACAAAAATCCATCTTTAAAATGATCTATAAAGGGAGAGCTTTGAAGAAAATCAAGAAGGCTTTCACGAAATGTTTGCCTCAATTACTCGTGTTTGTTACTCGTGGGATTGTCCTCTTCAAAACGGATAAATTTGAGCTTCTAATTTCATTATGTGGAGCAAAGACTCGATGTTTAAGTTTTGAAGAGTTGATGGGAAGTTGTACACGAATTTTTGGAGGAAATTTTAAGATTTTCCTAATTTTTGTACATCTGGCTTATAACAAGGAATGTAGACGAGGATAAAGGTCATGGTGAACGGAATGAACTCTTTATCCACGTAGCAGAAGCATTCGAAATCGTTTTGATTTTTATTAAGAATTAAAACAAAGCAATAAATAGAAGAGTAAGAACTACCTTTATAAAACCTTAGCTTGCAAGACTCCTTGGAGTATTCTAACCATGTAGAAGTTCTTCAACATTCTACGAGATCTTCCTTACTATGACTCGAACACAAGGTCAAGGCTTGTGGGAGCCTCTTTAAAGAAAATCCTAAAGGGATTGGAGAAAGAGCTTCGAGAATTCTTTGGAGATGTAATTTCATTTCCAGAGAAAGTGGGAAAGATTGATGTGTCTTCGGCTCAACCCGAGGATCCTATTTATAGGAACTCTCGGAGAATATTTGCCAAATAATATATTTGCATATTTAATATATTATGATATTATACCTTATACAAATCATATTTAGATATTATAAGATATCCTAATATATATTTAACTAATTTGAGTCTCATTCAAATTTCAAATATATTTTTATTTAATGTATCAAAATATATTAATTGATTTAATATTTAAGTGTATCAAATGCAATAAATATATTTTTCCTTCCATATATCTAATATATTAAATATTAATTTGAATCCTTCCAATTAATATATATTTTTTTTTCATTTATATTTAACATTTAATATATCTAATATATTGAATATTAATTTAACCTTTCAAATTAAATATATTTTATCTATTTATTTAATATATCTAATATATTAAATATTAATTTGACTTTTTAAATTAAATTTATTTTCTCTTTTATATTTAATATATTAGATATCAATTTGAACCCTCCAAATTTTCTTCCAAATAAATTGAATCTTGATACTATGAGCTAGAAGTAGACCTTATGGACTTACCGATTATAAGCTCCAATTATACAAAATTAATTAATTAAACTCTTAAATTAATCAATTTCCATTCATTAACAATAAGTCACTCCACTAAAGATCTAGAGTTGCACTCTTATGCACTGTAGGACAAGTTATGTCCATTGATATAATCATTACAAGCAAGTCGATCCTTCACGAGTTGTTCATAATTACAACTGGGTCAAAAGTCCGTTTTACTCCTGTAATTACATATTTCACCTTAAGTACCACGGATTCTCTAATGAACAATTTTTCTATGATCCAATCATAAACCAAGTCCCTCTCGGGCCAATGAGAGGGTGGGGCCCATTGTTCAAGTCCCAAAATCAGTACTTTAAAAGAGAACATATATGGAAAGGAGTGAATTACATCTCATCTCATATCTCATGATATTATGTTTCCAACTCCCTATTTAGGCAAGTCCCCAAAATAGTAGGCATATTCAAACGACTAAAAGAGTCATTCTCACCCATGTAAATTAAAGAACAAGCCCTCACAGGCAGGAGTTCATAACTCACTCAGAATTAAGATCGAGTCGCATATGATCATCATGTGAAATATTAATCTTCTCAATTAATGGATTTATAAAGAGAGATTAAATATTTCTTGATCCAGTCTTATACAAACTCATTGTATAGGATACCCCCACTTACATGTTTCCACATGAATGATTTGGATCAAATCATTTGTAACGATTACAAAGTGGGTCGTATCAATAGTGTTACCAGGATAAGGCACCCAACCTTATCCATATACTATAGACTATTTAGGTTATTACTGGAACACGATCCTCTTGTATGTCAACCACATACGGTTCAAGATTACATTAATAATCTTGGATTTTCATACAATGGATAACAATTAAATTACAAATGAAATAATATAAATTATTGTTAAAACCTAAATAATTAATTACGAGGCTTTAGGGCATAAATCCAACACATGGGTGGGTATGTTTTGATGTCATTGAGGAGGGTGTCACAGTAGTATATTTTCAATGTGTTGTGTCATAAACTTAACATGATCATGACAAGCCTTAAAGAAAATCCAAGCCCCATATACATGTTCACCCTTTTTAATGGCTTTGTTTGACCTTAGGCGAGGTTTGTCTTTGCCAATCGAATGGAACTCATGTGAAATATAAACTTGCTCGACCACACACGCCTCACGTGTGTGTGTGTTCAATTGTCATCGACTCCGACTTGCCTCTACGTTAGGCCAAGTCAATTGGCTCAACCTTGCCTCTAATCAAGGCCAAGGTCTCTCACATGCAACGTTGCACTTTATATTCTCATCTTGTTTCCCAATTAACACAAACAACATATTTTAATATCATCCCTAGTCTTAGGATGTCATTGTTGTCAAAGCTCACTTAGTCATGCCCATCGAGAATGGACCCATGTGTTGTTCAAATCATGGGGACATCCTCAATCCTTCATCTGAGTTTTATCGAGGCATTGGACCCTCCCATGTCCATGACATATCATTTATGGTCCATACAAAATAGTGGGTGCATATACAAACCTTCGACATATGGTTAAGGGCACAATGTCAGCACACTCGTGCCATCCAGCACTGTTCTTTACCCATTTCAAAGGAACTCGTCCGAGAAAGTCGTCTCACCATGCTCACCTTCATTGTGACACACGTATGCGTCATAAGGTTGCTCGCTTAGGTCACAGAGCCCAAGAGTGGTGAAGAGCTGACATCATGCCTTCCCTGTAGGTATATTTTGAGGTATTTTTGGTATGCAAGAAGTAGACATGATTTTAGCGAATGGTTATACGATTTCATGGGGCGCCCGCCCAGCGTCCGCTTGACACAAAATTTTGTGAGCATTCATATTTTGTATGGACAGAATTAACTCCAAAGTTGCATACTAAAACCCTTATGGAACCTTGACTTTCAAAGTTAAGGCTTGGGGCCTTACCTAACTCTTTATTAAGTATCTACTTTTTGCCTTTGTCTTATGGGATGAAGATCATCCTCCTTGGTTGCAACATGACACTTGGTTGTCTTTTTCCTCACATGGCTCGATGGGTACCCTTTGAGGGTTGTCGCCTTATCGGGTGCTATGTGAGGGTCATAATATATTCTTTTATTAGCATGGTTGACATTCTCCTCCATTTTAACAAGTCCTCGTTCTTGATGACTTTCTTGAAGGCACAATCATTCAATGGATTGTGACACTCTCCCCCACTTAATCTCGTCATCGTTCTCATGGACCATCTAAATTTTAGACTGGTTGCTAACTTGACATGTTGAACTTAATCAAGCCCCAAAATAAATACGAAAACTTGAACACTACTTATGGGCTACCCCACGGTCTCTAAGATTTGTAGCATAAACATGGAAAAATAACTACCCAATGATTGTAAGCTAGAGGAAGCATGTCCGAAATGTGGCCACTAGCTTCAATCATCATAATCTCTAAGTCGCATAGAGATCTATATCACAACATTTCTTAGTCATAGTCACATCCCTTTACGGTAGGTAAGTGAGCTTGTGTATCACGACATCTTTTCATTAGAGCCAGAACTCATTTTGAAAACAAGGTCTGGAAGCTTGTATATAGGTCCTGTTGGCTTTTTGGCCTTCGATCTCGCATTAATTAATTTCAACAATTGATTGATGTTTTGATGATAACAAACCTACTTTTAATTATTAACTATTTTCAGTATTTTGAATTGTCTACCGTATAAGGTTGGGAATAACGATTTCAACGACTTTTCAATTACTCAAATTATAGCTAAAATGAAGAATTTACAGTCGAGACAACATATCCGACGTGATGATGTGACAGCAAAATCAAAATGATGACAAATCAAAGTATATCAAAGTATGACACTTATTATTTTGGGAGAGTAACAAATGGTGGAGTTTTTCTTATTATTATATTTCTAAATAAAATTATTTTTACAAATATAAATTTGAATCTAACCGTTACTCACATCGATTTTTATTATTATTATATTATTATATTTTAAAATTTTGGTAGTTACTCCCATAGTTTTTATTATTATTATATTATTATATTTATAATAAATTTTGAATTTTCATTTGACTGTTATTCACATAATTTTTATTATTATTATATTAAAAAACTTTAAATATATGAATTTGAATTATTTATTTATTTTTAATCTCCACCTTCTATTATTCCTAACACAATCCAATGGTCAATATTAATTCCTACATTTTGCCACTTTTCTTCTCCATATAACTTCCATAAATTCTCCAGTACTCATGTGTTCAAAGTCTCCATTATTTGTTGCTCTCTCAAACTTCCAATTTTATTTTTATTCATCTTATTCTTGAGAGAGATTTTTTTATTATATGGTGAGAAAATAGTTGTAAGTGGTTCAAATTGTAAATTTACTCTTTAAAGAGTTGTGGTGTGTTACTACCAAAATTCAAATACTTGTACCGGTTTGATCCTGCGCCGTGGAAAGAATTGAGTTTGCTCTTGAACTCGTAAAAAGAGCGGTGTAGCGGTTTGACTCTGATCCGTGGAAAGAATCAAGAAAGTTCTTTATTCAAATTTCCAAGAGGAGCTTGGGGAGTGGAGTAGGCCGAGTTTGACCGAATTACTATAAAACTACGTAGTCATATTTTCAAACTCTTTCCTATTTAATTTCAAAATTATTATTGTGATTTATTGCATGTTCGGTTTATTATTGTTTTGACTTGAATTATTTTGTTCTAGTAATTATCATATTCTACTTATTTGTAAAAAGTTTTCATCATTAGAAAAATTAATCACGTTTAAACACTTTTATTGTTAAAGCCCTATTCACTCCCTCTAGGGATGCCATACCGATCCAACAGTTCCGTGTTGGCACTATACTTCAGCCAACTTCTCAACTGGCTACCTTCACATCTAGCCTAGTGCTCCATCTTGAGCAAATGTTGTCTTTATACTCTTATGAAGCCACCCACCTTAGTTGAGTTTGACCAAACCACTTAAAACTGAGGTGTTATATTTTCTAACCCTTTTCCTATTTAAATTCTAAATTATTATTAAGTTTTATTGCATTATATGGTTGAAACCCTATTCAACCAAGAGCCTCTTGGAAATTTGAATAAATCTTTCTTGACTCTTTCCCGGATCAGAGCCCAACCGCTACACCGCTCTTTTTACGAGTTCAAGAGCAAACTCAATCCTTTCCACGCTCAGGATCAAACTGGTACAAGTGTTTGAAATTTTATAGAAACACACCACAACCCTCTAAAGTAATAGATTTACAATTTTCTCACAATACAATAAACATCTCTCTCCAAAATAAGATAAACCAGAAATAAGATGGAAGCTTTGGAGAGAGCAACAATAGAAGCTTTTAAAAAAAAAATTAGATCGAGAAACTATGTAAGTTGTTTATTGTGTTCTATGTTGTTTGCGTTGTTCTCAAAAGTATGAAAAGGTGATGAATTTAAATAGTGTTAAAGGTAAAAATAGGAATTGATACTGACTACTGTTAACGTAGACGACGAAAAATAATATTTATTTATTTTTAAATTTATCATAAAAATTATAGACCACATGTTTCCTTTAAATATATAATGTATATATATATATATTATTTTAAATAAATATTAAAAAATATTTTAAATTCATTTTTATTATATATATATATATATATATATATATAAAAAGTAATAATATAATAATAATAAAAAAAAAGTAACAATTTAAAAGTAATGGAAAAGTTTTATAAATCTAATTGAAATCATTTATAATTCCAGTATTTATATATAATATAATAATAATAAAAAAAAGTTTTATAAATATATTATTTTAAATAAATATTAAAAATATTTTAAATTCATTTTTATTATATATATATATAAAAAGTAATAATATAATAATAATAAAAAAGTACCCATTTAAAAGTAATTGAAAAGTTTTACAAATTTAATTGAAATCATAAATGTAATTAAAATGTTTTTATAATTCACATCCTTATATATAATATAATAATAATAATAAAAAGTTTTATAAATTTAATTGAAATTTAAAAGTTTTATAAATCGAATTGAAATGATTTTATAATTTACATACTTCTCTTTCTAAGTTAAAATAATGGATTATAAATGTAATTGAAAATTCCATCCTTTTTATTTTTAGGAAAAGTTATAAATGTCATACTTCGATGGATTTATGATGTCAATTTTGCCGCTGGTCCATATGTCAATTTTATCATCACGTCATCAATTTTGTCACCACATCATCACATGAGGTATCTTGTTTTGAATTCGATTGATCCATGTTGTCAATTTTGCCGTCATATCATCAGGTCGGGTATCTTGTTTTGACTAGAACTTCTTTGTTTTATCTCTAATTTGAGTGAACAAAAAAAAAAGACGTTATATCGTTATTCCCAATCTTACATGTGGACAAAATACTGAGAATTGTTAATAATTGAAGGTACGTTTGTTATCATCAAAACATAAATCAATTAATTAATTTGAGATTAAGGGCCAAAGAAACCAACCATCTACTTTTTGATGATGATAACAAATCATTTCAAAAAAATAGTATGAAATCCATAAAACCATATAACTTAAAATAACGAACACGTCTAAATAATAATATCGTGATACTAATATCGATTACTTAACGGTCCTCTTAAACAGTTCCCACAATTACTTAACGGTCCCTCTTAAACACTTAATGGTCCTTTGCAGGGACAGGTCGATTACCGACATACATCAAAGTTAAACTCAACCTTACTAGATACCCTTAAGTAAGCAACTTTATAGCTTTAGTCGTGAGCTCACAAGCTAGCAAAGTAGATAAGTTTTGTTGGGTTATATGTTGAACGGTTACCATCTAGAAAGCTAGAATAAGTCAAGACAATCTAGAAGACTTAAGTGTTAGCTTAGGCAAGTCTTAAGTGTGTTTCATATTCTTCGGTTCAATGAAAGTTAAAACAGTAGACAAAGAGACGGTAAGACACAAGTATAGTTTAAGAACCTACGAACATACTATTTATTGAGCATTTCTATACTCATTCTTGCTACTTTTGATTTTCAAATGGGAACTGTACTATGTGATGGTGAGATAGTGAACTTGAACATTGGGGCTATAGAGTTGTTTATATATATCCATTAACGATGTAAAGTATGTTGTATATAGTGTTACTTTTTATGATGCAATTTTGAAAACGCTTTTAGTTGCATTTTTTTTTTTCCAGAAACTTTTTGAATGTATAGTTTTGTAAGTATGTTTTATCTTGTAACACTTGATTTTTATTTTGCAATTATCTATCTACATGGAAATTCGTTGCTTGATTATCTTAAAAGGAAGGTCGTTACAAAAATGTTCTGAAATGAGCTGGAGAGGTTCATTTTCAAGAAGCAGAGCTATGGGATACACACATCTTCTTCCTTTATGTGGAAGAAGATGAACCGATCACGTTAGCCCAAAATCCAACCCCTCTCCATTCTTCAAAATTAACTCGGTTTCAAATTTATTCTCATGAAATTCTTGAAGGTTCTAGAAACTAGTCGTTTTAAGGAGCCTGTAAAAAAAATTAAGTAATTCGGTACTAGAAGCTCGAGAAAAGAGGCCCCCGAATGTTGACTAAGAGATAAGTAGACAATGTGAACTTTTATTAGGTAATACTTGTAGGGATCGTTTGAAATGTAATACATGCCTTATGTTAAGTACGAACTAAAGGAATATAGAAGAATAGACCAAGAACAGTGAGTTAAGGGCATACACCGAGCATTTTGCTTCAAAATCAAATAAGATTAAAATAACTCATTAAATGGATTCTACTATGCATAAAATTTTAATGCGGAGTATATTATGACATGTAAAGATTTGGTAATCATGGGATAAACTTAAGTAGCTAAGCCAAATAATGGTTTAAAGTACCAGTTCATGTTTCACCCTACACACCCCATGCCCTAAAGTCATGACCTATTAGGTACTATGCTACTATCCCTAAGTGACCACGACCTTCCTCCATGAAGTGCATTACGAGGCTCATGTTTTCTCTTCTAGGTGGATGTCTTGGACTATGTCTTATGGGCAACGATGTCATGATGAGCCTCATATTTTCCTCACCTAGATAAAATGTTCTACGTCATGTTTTACTAGCAGGATAGCATGATTATGTTTTGTACCAACAATGTGAATATATCGATCTTTCATGAAAAATAATTTAGGGTCACTTTAGGAGTAGCTACTAGGTCAACAAAATTTCAAGAACTCAAGTTAAGTTATATGTAGGTCTCAGGTTATTCAAGAAAATATTGTGTTTTGATTCATTGACATGATTAAGAGCCTACAACTAGGTTACTTATCGAGTCTTTAAATTCCATGTTTTCCATATTTTTCAAGTAATTAAAGAGTTGATAAAAATGGGAGCGAACTTTGGGGCGGGAGCCATATATCAACCACCTAAGTCTCCAACTTTGTTTTGTTTAAAATGTTTTTGAGTCTCTTTCCTATTTTATGTTTAGGTTATGTAGGTATAAAACTCTACTTTGATATATATAAATACCTACCTATGTTTTAAATGTCTTATTTTTATTTCGGTGACATACGTTGTCAATGCGTTTATGTTCAATCGTCTACAGACTTTATTGAACTGACTTCTAGACTAGGTCAAGTCATTCGGCTCGATCTTAACTCTACACAAGGTCAAAGTCTCTCACATGTAACATCACATCTTATGCTCTCATCTTGGTTTCCAATTGATACGACCACCATATCTTGATGTCATCCTAGTCTTGGGATGTCATCGGCCATCGAAACTCATTTGATCATCCCATCGAAATAGACCAAATCGTTCATATCTTCGGGACATCTCAAACATCCATCCATCCAGTTTTATCGAGACATTGAACCCTCAATGTCTATGTCACATCATTTATAGACTTCATATAGGATAGCGGATGTGTATACCAAATTTTGACACATAGGTGGGGCGCAATGTCAATATATCTGTGGCGTTTGACACAATCCTAGAAAGACCAATTTCAAAAGAAGTAAAAAGTCATCTGAGACACTCGTCTCACAATGCTTGCCCTCACGGTGACACATGTATGTTTCACAAGGTGGTGGAGAAATGACAACATGTCTCCCCTTGAGGTACATTTGAAGGAATTTTTTATGTGGCAGAAGTAGACATGATTTTAGCGAATGGTCATATGGTCTCATGAGGCGTGCATCCAGGGTCTATTTGAAAAGAAATTTGACTAGCATTCATATTTCATATAGATGAACTTAACTCCAAAGTCGTATGTCCAAACTATTTTCAGAAATTCGACTTCTAAGGTTAATGCTGCTCACCCCTACCCAGTTCTTTATCAAGCTTATTTTTGTCCCTCTTGTCTACTCGTGGCCGAATGGGGCCATATGAAATAAACATTAAACAAATGGTTGAGGTAGGATTTGAACCCACCTTAAGACCTCAAACAATATGTGAAAATATGTCCAATTCCGTCATCGCTTCATGTCTTGTCACTCCCATCTCATATTTGTAACATAATTTATATTTACTCCACATTTTATTTTTTTTGTTTGTTCCGACTTGGTTAATTACTTGAATATTTACATCTTTTATTTTGAATTATATGAAGGAAGGGGTGGACGACGAGAATACGACAGCCACCGTCGAATAAAGTTGGAGAACGACCGAAGACAATGTAGAGAAAAAAAAACAGAGAGATAAAGGGACATAAATTGCAACAACCAGGTAGAGAAAAAGAAGGAACTCACGATTAATGATATGAACCAAAGCATCAATCATGCCAGATAAATTTTAAGAAAAATGTGAATAAAATGTTGTTCAAATTATCATAAGATGTTGCAATTTATGTCACATTAAACAAAAATCAAGTTTCATTTATTCTAGTATGATTACAAATTTTGGGTGGATGATAATCTAGAGTTATGGTGTTAATATAATGTATTTCAAGGCTTTTATTTACTTTAATAATGGCTAATTATGCTCATATTATTTACTTTAATAATGGCTAATTATGCTCATAAAGTAGGAATGTTATCACTCTTGAAATGCTTCATGTAAGGTTAAGGCTATATAAAGTCATGTAGGTTATCTTTGTAAAAAAAAACTTAAAAAATATAGTAAAAAGAACATTTGTACGTAAGTTTCTTTGCATTTCTATATAGTTTAGCTTGCATGTTTAGAATTATTCAAGCTTAATCGATTTTTGTTTGTGGACTGATTCGAATCTCAAAAAAGTTTTCTTTATCTTAAGATATTTTATCAACAAGTTAATCTGAATCTTACATTCTCTTGTAGTGATTTCTTATCAACTAACTTCAAGTCAGGTTTGGACTCGAATCTGAGGCCCATCAGGATGCCAAGTGACTTGTACAAATCCGCCTACAACCTAAACATTTCTGGTGCCCAAAGTTATGCATTGAAAATAACAGAAGTATGATGTGCATCATAACTCACATGCAACGTCGCATCTTATATTCTCAATTAATACAACTAACATATCTTGATGCCATATCGGACCTCATTCGATAATGTCAATCGAGAACAAATCCATATGTCATAAATATCATCGAGAAATCTCGCATATCCATCCATCTAGTTCCATCCACATATTGGGCTCTTTAGTGTCCATGCATATCTTTTAAGGACGCCATATAGAATAACATATGCTTATACTAAATTTCGACACATGGGCAGGGTGCAATATCGGCACCCCCGTTGTGTCCGACACTAACATTGAAATACCTATTTCAAAAGAAGTCATATGAGATACATTGAAATACCTATTGTTAAGGATAGTTGACCGTTTATTATAAAACAAATATACGATTTGCCATATTTTCTCTCTTATTAAAGGCAAATATATTGTATTCATTTATTATTTTTTACTTTTATTGTTATTTCCATATTATTTGTAATTTACAATATTTTCCTATTTTATAAATGATTATAAATAGAGAACTTTCACCACTATTTAGGTGCGATGGTTTCAGCAAACATTTTCATGGTATCTGAGCGCTTTCGATTTAATAACACTGATCCTTTCTTATCTATGGCTACCGAATCCTCTTATCATCTTCTTCCTTTCAACACTCTAATCCATATGATCACCATCAAACTTTCTTCCTCCAATTATCTTCTTTGGAAAGACCAACTTCTCCCTCTCCTTGAGAGTCAAGATATGTTGGACTATGTTGGTGGAACTATGGTTCCACCACCTCGCTTTGAACCAGAAACCTCCTCAACACTCAACCCCAAATATTTCGTGGAGAGCAGCCGATCAACAACTTCTCTGTCTCCTGCTCTCCTCTCTCACTAAGGAAGTCATTGTTGTCGTCGTTGGTCTCTTCATTGCACGTGATGTTTGGCTTACGTCGGAAACTATGTTCAACCATCATTCGAAAACTCGTGAACTAAGACTCAAGGATGACTTGCAGTTGATGAAACGTGGCACCAAACCTATTGCTGAGTATGTCCGTGCCTTCAAAATAATTTGTGACTAACTTCATGTCATTGGCAGACTTGTTGAGGACATTGATAAAGTGCATTGGTTCCTTCGTGGACTCGACACCGATTTTTCAGCTTTTCTACTGCTCAGCGCTCCCTTGAGTCCTCTGAATTCCCTCCTACAACATTCACAGCCACTAATCATGGTCGCACCCTAGAACCCTACTTCCTCTAGCAACCAATGAGGTCGTTCTTATTTCCACAAAAACAAATCTTCCAATCGAGGACGAACCCACTCAGGTTAGGGTCGACAACCACCTCACTGCAAAATATGCCGCAAAAAGGGTCATTATGCTGACCGCTGCAACCAATGGTATGTTCGACCTGATTCTACTCATGCTCACCTTGCTAAAGCCTTCAACACGTCCTGTTCTATTACTGGACCTGATGCTGCTGATTGGTTTCTGGATATTGGGGCTTTGGCCCATATGACCACCGACCCATCTATTTAGGATTAATCTAAAAATTACATGGGTAAGGACTCTGTGATCGTAGGAAACGGTGCATCCCTACTCATTACCCACATCGATACTCTTTCTTCTGTTCCAAATATCCACTTATTAGATGTCTTGATTGTCCCTCGTCTCACTAAAAATCTTCTTTTAATCAGTAAATTAACGTCTGGTTTTTTTCTCTCCATTACATTACTAATAATCTTCTTACTATCCAGAATTGTCAAACAGGAAGGGAGGTGGCAACCGGTAAAAGAGATGGAGGGTTATATGTGCTGGAGCGCGAAAACACTGCTTTTATTTCCGTCCTTAGAAACAACTCTTTACGTGCTTCATATGATTTATGACATGCTCGCCTGGGTCATGTGAATCATTCTATTATTTCTTTTTTAAATAGAAAAGATTATCTTTCTCTTATGTCTTTATTGTCTTCTCCATCACTATGTAGTACTTGTCAGCTTGCGAAAAGTCATCGATTGTCTTATTCCTGCAATGAACGTAGGTCGTCTCATGTGTTAGATCTTATTCATTGTGATATTTGGGGTCCTTCTCCCATCAAATCAAATTCGGGTTTTATTTACTATGTTATTTTTATTGATGATTATTCTCGATTAACTTGGTTTTACCTTTAAATTTTAAATCTTATTTCTTTGATATTTTTCTTCAATTTCAAAATTTTGTGGAAAATCAATATTCTTCTTGTATCAAGGTATTTCAAAATGATGGAGGTACCGAATTTACTAGTACTTGTTTCAAAACTCATTTACATACTTCTGGCAATCACCATAACTCTTTTGTCCATACACACCTTCTCAAAATGGTCATGCTGAGAGAAAACACTATCATGTGACTGAGACTGGCTTAACCCTTCTCTTACACACCCATCTTTCTCCTCGTTTTTGGGTTGACGCCTTCAGCACTACAACTTATATTATCAACCGGTTGCCTACTCCACTTCTTGGAGGTAAGTCACCTTTTGAACTTCTCTATGGCTAGTCTACGCATTATGACAATTTTCATCCCTTTGATTGTCGTGTTTATCCTTACTTGCGTGATTATATGCCTAACAAGCTTTCTCCCCGCAGCATTCCTTGTATTTTTTTGGGGTATAGTCCTACTCATAAAGGGTTCCGCTGTCTTGATCCCGCCACACTAAGCTATATCACCCTGCCATGGTCAATTTGATGAAATTCATTTTCCGGCTAACCCTGGCTCCCAGACCCAACCTCTTTCCTCTCTTCATATTTCAAATTTCTTGGAACCAAATCTTTATCATATTTATTCATCCCCCTGCCATTTCATCATCACACATTCCTCGATCCAGTTCATCCCCATGTGATATTTGTTCTGACCTTGTGGATGAGTTTGTGCAGGTTGATACTTCTCGTACAAGTTCTTCTTTGCCACCCTCAACTTCTGATCCGACCTCTCTTGAATCTACTGTTGATTCATCTTCTTTCGGCTCTCATCCTATGTTCACATGAGCCAAAGCTGGTATATTCAAGACTCGTCATCCAGCAAATTTTGGTATTTTAGGCTCATCTAGACTTCTTTCTGCTCTTCTTGCATCCACTAAGCCAAAAGGATTCAAATCTGCGGCTAAGAATCCTGCTTGGGTTGCTGCCATGGATAAAGAAATTTGAGCTTTACAACAAAATGATACTCGGACTTTGGTTCCTCGCCCTGCCAACACCAACATCGTGGGCTCTAAATGAGTGTTTTGTATTAAATATTTTTCTGATGGATTCGTCGAGTGTTTCAAGACTTGTCTTGTTGCCAAAGATTATACTCAGGTTCCTGGTCTTGACTACACTGACACTTTCAGTCTAGTTGTCAAAGCTACCACTATCCGTGTTGTGCTTTCTGTTGTAATCAGAAATAAATGGCCTCTTCGACAACTTGATGTCAAGAATGCTTTTCTCAATGGAACTCTTATTGAACGTGTTCATATGGAACAACCTCCTGGGTATATTGATCCTTGATTTCCCACTCATGTTTGTTTATTAAAGAAAGCCCTTTATGGCTTAAAGCAAGCTCCTCGTGCCTGGTTTCAGCGTTTTAGCTCATTTCTTCTCACACTTGATTTTTCTTACAGCCGCGCTAACACGTCCCTTTTTGTCTTTCATCAACAATCTAGCCTTATCTATTTGATTCTTTATGTTGATGACATTATTGTTACCGGAAACAACTCATCTCTCATTGACAGCTTCATTCTGAGTTTGCTCCCAAAGATTTGGGTTCTATCAGTTACTTTCTTGGTCTTGAAGCTTCACTCACTCCTGATAGTCTCTTTATTAGTCAGTTAAAATATGCTCGAGATATTCTTACTTGTGCTCAGTTGCTCGATAGCAAACCAGTCCACACTCCCATGATTGTTTCTCAACACCTGACTACTAATGGTTCTCCTTTCTCTAATCCTACTCTCTATAGATCTCTTGTTGGCGTCTTTCAGAGCTTGACTTTTACGCGTCTAGATATTGCCTATGCTGTCAATTTTTTCAGTCAATTCTTGCATGCCCCTACTGTAGATCACTTTCTTGCTGTCAAACTTATTCTTCGCTATGTCAAAGGAACACTTCATTTTGGTCTTACCTTTTATCCATCCACGGTTCCAAGTATGCTAGTTGCTTATTCGGATGTTGACTGGGCTGGTTGTCTCGATACTCGTCGTTCTACATCCGATTATTCTATTTTTCGTGGTAACAATCTCATTTCTTGGAGTGAAAAAAAGCAACCTACTGTCTCACGCTCCAGTTGTGAATCTGAGTATCATGCTCTTGCCATAACTGTTGCTGAACTTCTTTGGGTTACGCATCTTTTGCATGATCTCAAGATCCCTATTTTATAGCAGCCACTTACTCTTATGTGACAACAAAAGTGCTAGTTTTTGAGCTCTAATCCTGTTTCTCACAAGTGCGCCAAGCATGTTGAACTATATCATCATTTCCTTCGAGAACTTGTTATTGCTGGAAAACTTAGCACATAATATGTACCTTCCCATCTCCAAGTTGCTGACATCTTCACAAAAAGTATTTCTCGACCTCTCTTCGAATTTTTCATATTCAAGCTTCACGTTCGTTCAAATCCGATGCTCAGCTTGCAGGAGGTGTTAAGGATAGTTGACTATTTATTATAAGACAAATATCTAGATATTTACGTTACATTACGGATTACCATATCTGTTCTTTTATTAAAGGCAAATATATTGTATTCATTTATTCTTCTTTCCTTTTATTGTTCTTTCCATATTATTTGTAATTTACCATATTTCTCTAGTCGGTAAATGATTATAAATGGAGAACTTTCACCACTATTTAGGTGTAGTTGTTTCAGCAAACAATTTCATCTATGAACCTTTACATCCACAACCGTAGTTATGGCATGCATGCAGTGATAACTTTTTTTCAAAAGAAAAAGTAAAGTCGTTACAAGTTTAAAAACATAAAATGAAATTTCAATTCCGTAGACCCTATTCTTCATTCGTCAAGAGACGAGGGTGACGTAATATTTGAATTTGACAATGTAGAATAAAAGTAATAGAATTGATGCAGAGAATGCATTCTAAAAGCAATTGGAGGAAGAAAATAAAGGAAAGATTATCATTGTTCCCAATCTCATCGACCAAATTACCAAATTCCTTCCTCTTACGGTCTCTACGAAGTGGACAACTAAGGCACTTTCATTAATATATATTTTTACTTTTTTAAAGATTATTCCAAAAGCAAAGTTTTGTTGATTCCAATGTAACATTTTATAACACAAATTTGAAAACCTATCCCTTTTTATTATTATCATTAACAATATTTTCGAATATTATTGGGGTATGATTAAACTATTGAGTTTAGTAAAATGCTAAGCTTACCGCTAAAAGATATTGTCTGTTTTGACTTATTACGTACCATCGTCAATCTTACCATTTTAAAACTTGTCTACTAAAAAGAAGTTTTCACACTATTAAAATATAATATTCGGAGAATATATTATAATAATTAATGATGAAATATATCTTAGATATTCGTATTCGGATTTGATTATTAGTATATTTTCCTTTATTTTTAGATATTAGTTGGTAGCTGGTATGTTATTTAAATGTTGTGAACATTAATGAAGATTGCAGTTTTGATTCCACTTCTATTTACGAGTAATGTTTCGTTCCACTCTCCAAAATAAATTTAAAGTTTTACTAATACCCTTAAAAGGTTTATAATCATGAATGTTTAAAATCAAATTTTAAAAATTTTGGATAAAGTAGGAGGTGTCATTAAATGATTTTCGTCTATTTATTGATGGTAATAATTTTTTTGAACGTTAGTTTTTATAAATGTAAAAGGTGATAATGTCACCTTCAAAAATTTATGATATCTTTTAAACATAGTACTAATGGTAATAGTATTTTTTAACTTTTTAAAAAAATTGTAAAGATATTAATGAAACTTTTAAAAGTTGAACGGTATTTTTTAAAACGCTATCAAAAGTTCAACGATATTTTTGAAACAAAGTATTAACTTCCATCAAAACTAACAATAATGGTATTTTTCATATTTTTGAGACTGGTAAATGTTTAGGGTATTTTTGAGACAAAATATAAAGTTTACCCCGTAGATTAAGTCTCGAAAAACCCGAGAAGAAAAAATGAAGGGAAAGTGGGCTAAGAAAAAACAACCAAAAGACCCCACAATGTCCTAAAACAACCAACATTAGCATAAAGTCTTGTTTGGCCGACTCATGAAACTTCCATCGCTACAATGACTTGACACACCAAAAATATGGTTAGATACTTCATTTTGTGTTTGCCAACCACACCCTTTATTCAATTTTGTCTATATTTTCGACTTCATCCCACGAATTAAATACGTCGACTAACAATCTGACTTTCGAAAACCCAAGATAGACCCGGGTTTTTATTCTATTAATGTTAGAGTTTTTATCATTTTACAGGTCTCTCGATTTTACGATATTTCATTGTGAATGAACTTAATAAGGAGTTATTTACTTTTTCAATACTCGATCTTTTTAAAGATAATTTATGGTAAGGGCAAGTGTGTGCAAAACTATGACGGGAGAAATCACTGGTTGCCATGGAAGAATGTCATCATGTTTGTGACGGTAAAAGAGGAATGTGAGTGGTTTTAAATACAAAATAAGGATCGGACACAAAAACATTAACATAAAAAGAGGTTGGAGATTAGGGTGTGACTTGTCCATGGCACTTACTCCAGAGTCTTCTCCTGCACTCGATCAGCTCTTTAGCTACTTGAAAACATGGAAAATATGGAGTGAGTACAAAAACGGGTAAGTAAGCCTATTTGTAAGCTTTTAATTATGTCCTTAAGGTATGTTAGGATACCACACCCTTTCTTGTCAAGTTCTTGTTATTGACCTGTCGGTTCGTGATTTCTAAGTTCTTCTCATGATTTTGAAAAGACCGATTCACCCCTCCAGCGTTGACCTTAACCATTTTTATTTTTCTATGATTTTTATTTATATTTTTCTTGAGTTTCTAAAATTTTTCTAAGCATTTTTTTCTCTTCTACCTCATGTCGAAATTTAGCCTCTAAGATTCTCAATAAAATCCAAGAATTTAGAATGTAAAAGAAAATCGAGAAATTTCGTACTAATTAAGCTCCGGTGTTCCAAATTTTCTCCTCCTCAGAAACTTTCATTCTTGTCCAAGAACGCGATGAGACTGTCTTCATGTCCTCTTCCCTTTTTAAGTTGTTTATCACCAAGAGGGTATCTCCATAAGACCTTGACCAAGAACATCTGCCTGTTGTCCAACTACTCTACATTTTTTGTCAATATCCTAACAGGTTTTTCTTTATATGATTGATTCCCCCTCAAAGGAGTGTCTCATATTTAAAGGGTTTAAGGTGTACTTCTCTAGTATAGAACATGGTTACATGTATTATGAGCTTCAATCATAATTACCTTCGAGATTTCTCATTTTGTGGTACACAGACGGTTTTGTCACAATAAACATGCATTTGATTAGATTGTATACTCCTCCAACCTATTGATATTCTATTGTTCTAGAACTTATTAAGGTATGTACCAGTTCTCTAAGCATTTATGATAGGATTTTGGAGCATAGGTTAGACAATTAATTGTACTAATTGAGTTGTGACGCCTTTAACTAAACCTCAATCCTTGCCCTGTGTTGAAACTCCCTCTAACTGATAATTAGTGCAGAAGAGTGGGATGTCTTTCTACTTAATGCATCCGCTACTACATTAACATTTTCTAAGTGATAGACCCAAGAACTAAAGGAAAAAAAAAAAGATGAAACTACCTAAGATAATAATACATGATTTTCGTGAACTCCAAATGATATTATATATTACATAATACCTCAGGATGATAGTACAAGGGACTTATGAATATGATTATGGAAGGTTTATAATTAGGGCTTACATGTTGAATTATGTTGAATTCTTAAAGCTAGAATCGAAGAATCTAAGATGATGCTCTAAGATCAAGAACCATGCCAAGAAAGGATAGCCCAAACCCTAAGCCTATCATGACACTACAAATTCTAGCTACCTCACTACCTAGAGGCACCACATGTCTTAAGACACCCTAGATCTCCCACGTTAATTCATCGATAGCTGTAGGAGATTTTCGGGGTCACAAACATGTCGAATCTAGATTTCGACCAAAAAACAGCTAGGCAGTTATAGGCTGAATCTAGATCCCAAGTCAAGGGAATTCGAGGGCCAACAAGATGCCGAATCTGGATCTCGACCCAAGAGGACGCTGGGACAATTATAGGCCGAATCTAAATCCTAAGTCAAGAAAATTTTGAGGCCTCCAAGATGTCGAATCTAGATCTCTATCCAAGGGGATGTTGATGCAACCATGAGTCGGATTTGAAATTTGAATCCTCATTTGAACCAATGACATAAGCTTTGAGGCTCATGTCATCTAGGGTTACATTATAGGGAATAGTTTAAGGGACAAGAAATAAGAGTCAAGAACCAAGAATGAAGAATTAAGACTCTAAAACCTCAAGATAAGGTTCTCAGGGAAAGAAACAAGACATATATCAGGGATTAGGGTTTACATGTTATATGTCATGGTTTTGCCTCTAGTTTTAAGAAAGAACCCTAAGAGCTAGAACACGAGAACACTCTAAAAGCTTGAACATGAAAACCTATAAATCTAAGAGGGTTCTCTACGGGCATGAATCATGAAAAGAAGGTTGGTATTCCAAAATTCACAACCCAAGCCATAAACCACCACGACACGGGGACTTCTAGTACCACTCAACCCCCATACTCTAAAGACCTCTTAATGAAAGGTGCAACATGATCCCACAACACAAACTACGTCACAAAGGACACATGAAACCCTTGGCATAGGTATTTAGACTATGTCAGAGGGTATTCATGAAATCTTAAGGTAGGTATTCAGACTATGCTGCAGGAAACTTTTGAGGCCCTTAGTATAGGCATGCAGATTGTGTCACAGGAAGGCATGAGCCATGGGCACAGTCTATGTCGTGGGGAATGCATGAAACCTGAGACATATGTTATGATCAAAATTTTCACCGGTTATAGTACCCAACAAGTCTCTTGGGGGAGTGTCTAAGGGATAAGAACCAAGAAGTAAGAACTCCAAACTCTAGACGAAGGTCCTCAGTATAGAAGCGTGTTATGTATTTGGAACTCATGACTAGAGCCTAAGGACCAAGGTTCTCAAGACAAGAACTAAGACATGTATCATGATCAAGAAAAAAGTATGGTACCCTAACATCCACCATGAACACGATTAAGGACCTTCAAGCAGGCTACTTACTGAGTCTTGTACTCAATCCATGTTTTCTATCTTTTTTTAGGTAACTAGGAGTTGGCGATGATAGGAGCATATATGAAGCAAGAGACATAGAGAGTCAATCTTAGGGAACTAGAGCCATTGTGACATTTTTTTTGGTCTCCCAATGTATTTGAACTAAACCTTCTTTTTTATATATTGTAAAATAAAATATAGTTTTGTTTTAAATTCTCATTCTTTCAGCCCAATTCGAAGCTTAAGACTTGAAATTAATTGCAATTCATGGTTAAGACAAATTTGTTGTGTCTAATATGGTGTATGCACCATCAAATAACAATTCTTGTTATTTTTGTGAAGATCGCGAAGTCGAATAACTACGAGAGAAGGAGGAATTCCTTCTAAATTGATGATTCTTTTAGCTATAGGTGACTAAAATGAACATGTTTGATGAAGGAGTCGAGGTATGAGGAGGTCAAGATCGAGCTATCCAAAAGAGCTAAATTATGCGTTTTTGGTTGACATGCCGACAGAATATTGGACTCTAAAATGAGCCATGCCACACTAAATTGTCCCTCTAAAATAATATCTTTAAGTTTGAGGAATGTATAAGGAACAAGTTTCGTGAAGAAATCATGGTCTGAAAGTGTCAAACATTCTAACCAATAAGAAGTGGTTTTGGGTTTACATTGGCTAGAAATCAAATTTTTTGTCAACTTTACAAGATTATAACTCGGGATGGAATACACCCCATAATATGAAACAAGTCCCTACCTCTTCCTTAACTCACGCTAAAGTACACCCTATTGTAATTAGATCTTTAACTTTCGTAAAGGATCCGGGTTGAAATTTGGCTGAAAATGTATGCAATAATAAGCTCAAAATGGTCCCAGAAACGGTCAAAACTCCCAACAACAAAGGTTGTGCATGGGCAATCAATTTCGAGCATTGGGCGCATAAAATAACGTGTGAGGTGATTTTTCTTATCTGTTCGACCTTTATTTTCTCATTTTTAGATCCGATATGAGTGTCATTCCTAATTTCATTTATCATTGGATATTTTAGAGGAATTTAGAAGAAATGGGAACAAGTTAAGAGTGCTTTTAGCATAAAAAGAGAACACCGTCATATGTAAGCAACTATTTGGTTTAGTACGTTCAATTATAGTTTTAAAGATACGAATGCATGAGTTCTTATTCGTTATTATTTGAATCATGTTAGAAACTCATCTTAACTAACTTGATTGGACTAAGCATATCAAATCTAGTAAAGTATTCTTTATTTTAAGTATACGGGCTACAAGACGCATACTAGTGCAAAATTGCTTTTAGGTATAGTTTAATGATTTTACGAGCATATTTTAAGTACAATATACATGATTAATGGATTAATGGATGCTTGTGTTATATGTTATCACATGTATATCTCATATGTTTGTACGTTGTGATTGCTTGTAGAAGATTTTTACACATTCTTCTACGATATACCCATAATTAGTTATGAGGACCACTAAAATACAATAAACTAAGTAGAGCATGAATGCACATAATGGTCCCTCACAAACACTATGTGGATGCAATTAGGGAGTTCCCACAAACACTTAATGGTCTTTTGCAAACAGGTCGATTACCGACATACATCAAAGTTAAACTCAACCTTACTAGATACCCTTAAGTAAGCAACTTTATAGCTTTAACCGTGAGCTCACAAGCTAGAAAAGTAGATAAGTTTTGTTGGGTTATATGTTGAACGGTTACCATTTAGAAAGCTAGAGTAAGTCGAGACAATCTAGGATACCTAAGTGTTAACTTAGGAAAGTCTTAAGTGTGTTTCATAGTCTTCAGCTTAATGAAAGTTAAAACAGTAGACAAAGAGACGGTAAAGCACAAGTATAGTTTAAGAACCTACAAATATGCTATTTATTGAGCATTTTTATACTCATTTTTGCTACTTTTAATTTTTCAGATGGTAGTGGAATTAAGTGACGGTGAGATAGTAAACTTGAACATTAGGGCTTTAGAGTTGTATAGATATATCTATTTACGATGTAAAGTAAGTATGTTGTATATAGTGTTACTTTTTATGCAATTTTGAAAACGCTTTCAGTTGCTTTTTTTTTTTTTTCCAGAAACTTTTTGAATGTATAGTTTTGTAACTCTTGATTTTATTTTGCAATTACCTATCTACATGGTAGTTCGTTGCTCGATTATCTTAAAAGGAAGGTCGTTACAAAAATGTTCTGAAATGAGCTGGAGAGGTTCATTTTCAAGCAACGGAGCTATGGGATACACACGTCTTCTTCCATTTTGTGAAAGAAGACGACGAACCGATCACGTTAGCCCAAAATCCAACCCCTCTCAGTTTTTTCTCAAAATTAACTCTCTTGATGGTTTTAGAAACTAGTCATTTGTACTATGCTACTATCCCTAAGTGTCCACGACCTTCCACCACGAGGTGCATTACAAGACCCATGTTTCCTTTTCTGGGTGGATGCCCTACACCATGTCTTATGAGCAACGATGTCCTGATCAGTAAGAATGTTTGATTAATCCACCACACACCTAAATGGTGTGAAGGTTATCTTATTTATAATCAAATAAATTACAAGAATATAGAAAGAGTAATAAATGGAAAGCTATTTACGATAATAAGGCAAATATCTAACCTTACAATAAAATATCAAATATGATATATATAGTAAACTATAATTTATTACTAAATATCTTTAACACCCCACCGCAAGCTGAGCGTCGGATTTGAACGAACGTGAAGCTTGGATCTGAAAAATTCAAAGAGAGGTTGAGAAACAGTTTTCGTGAAGATTTCAACAACCTGGTTTGGAAGAGGCATAGAGAAACACTTTCTTGGTCATTGAAAACTGCAGAGGGATCGTCGCTCAGCGGTGATGTTGCCTTGGCTTCGGAAAAAATATGTCTAACCCATGAAGAGGGATCATCGCTTACCAACGATGCTGCCTTGGCTCTGGTGAGAATATGTCAACCCAAGAAGTAGAAGGGGAAACCTAGAGCAAGGGACAAAAACAATGTTGAAGCCGAAAGAGTCACCACAGTGGGTGAAGTGACCAATTTTGGCTAGAAGGGCGACGGCGACTTGGTTGACGAAGAGGCTAGTGCGGCGCCCAGATTCCAAAGGTAAATCTCTACAGAAGGTTGATAGGTTTAGGTTAGGGTTTCTGTGAATGATGAAGGAAGATTGGGAAGAACATGAAAGAGACTATGTTGGTTGAGGGAAAATCGATTGTGTTGGAAAATGTGAGGTTCTATGTACAAAGTATGGCGAAGGGTGATTTGGAGGTCAAAAGGGTGGAGTTGAAGGGTGGAGCCGAAGAGTAATAAATCAGTTCTGCATGTGGTAGACATGACAACTACCCCTGCGGCGTCAAAGCCAACAGTGATGGTGGAGAATAACATTAGAAGATTTCAAAAGACATTGAAAAGAAAGGATCCGAGTTGCTAAACCAAAATGGCTCTGATACCATAAGAATGTTGGATTAATCCACCACACACCAAAATGGTGTGAAAATTATCTTATTTATAATCAAATAAATTACAAGAATATGGAAAGAGTAATAAATAGAATAAATGGAAAGATACCTATGATAATAAGGATATTTGTCTTATAATAAAATATCAAATATGATATATATATATAGTAAACTATAATTTATTACTAAATATTCTTAATAATCAGCCTCATATTTCTCTCACCTAAATGAAACTTCTTGCCTCATGTATTATTAGCTTGACGTCATCATCCTGTTTTGTGCCAATAATGTGACTATATCGGTCTTTCATGAAAAGTAATTTAAGGTCACTTTAGGAGTAGCTTAACAAAATTTCATGAACTCAACTTAAGTTATATGTAGGTCCTATGTTATTCAAAAAAAATATTGTATCCTAGCTCATGGACACGGACCTACAACTAATGAGTCTTTAAACTTAAACTCCTAACTTTGTTTTTTTTTTTTAAATATTTTGAGTATGTTTATGTTTTTGATATACACATACCTACCTATGTTTTAAACGTCTTGTTTTTATTTCGCAAAAAATTTTATCATATTTTTTAATCATGATCCATACTTCGAGAATCCTCGAAAATCGAGTCCTAAACTCCGACTCATGAGATAGGGAGCAATGTTGGCAATTTTCCACGACACCAGTCTTCAATGCACACCACACCATGATACGTGCATGTGCCATGGAGTTGCTTACTTAGGTCATGATACCTAAAGGTCCTGGAGTGCCAACACCATGCCTCCTACATTCTAAGACATTTTTTTGATCTTGCAAGAGTGAACATCATTTTTGCAAGGAGTCATACGCCAACTTCGAACATTCGTTAGTGTCTAATTAACACTGAATTTGGTGAGCTTACTTTTTTCACTTATACAAGCTTAACTCTTCGACAGTCTTGATGACAACGTTTCTTCTATTTTTTCTTACACTTTAGCTTGACAATTTTACCCACTCTTCTTGGTAAATAAGACAACGTACTATCCTCTCGGATCACATGGTTGAAACTTATCTTTCTCTTTTTTCACATGGCCTAATGGACATCACTTGTGTGTAAAAGATGCCCACATGGCGGGACGGGTTTTCGTCCCCATCCCCACGAAATTTTTCATTTATTTTTGCAGGAATCGAGCTTCCACGAATTTTTTTCACATTTATTATTCTTTTATAAAAATAATCATTTTAAAGAATTTTTCTTACATTTATCTAAACGGAGAATCTCCCGTTCATTCGGGCTGTTAAAGATAGTTGACCGTTTATTAGAAGGCAGATATCTAGATATTTGTCTTACATTACTGCTTATCATATTTACTCTTTTATTAAAGGAAAATATATTGTATTCTTTAATTGTTCTTTCCATATTATTTGTAATTTACACGATTTCTCTATTATGTAAATGATTATAAATAGAGAACTTTCACCACTATTTAGGTGGGGTGGTTTCAGCAAATATTTTCGGGGGCAAAGTCTCCACAAGGCTCGGAACTCGCGGATTAAATGAATATCTCTACTTGCATGCGCCTTCTATCTACCCTCACTTGTGAGAGTTGCAATTTACTCTCTTCTTAATATAATTGTGACACGAAAATGACAAACTGATCTATGAAATCAAGCAAATCAAATCGGTAGAAGAAGGATTATCATAAAAAACTTTAAATTCAAAGGTTTCACTCGATTACGTTCTTCATATTAAACAAGTTGTTTTCGTCTTTCATAAATGTGAGGGCCATTTGGTTGTCACAGTTGAAATAATTTTCAAAACTGAAAATGACAAACAAACACACCAAATCAAACAGAACCAATTGGTTTGATCTTCAAAACACAACATTTTTATTATTATTATTGTTTTTTTAATGATACATATCTTGTATTTTTTACTTAAAAAATATTCTTAAATTTAAAAAATAAAAAATAAAAATAAAAATAAACCGTTACTAATTTGTTTCAAAAATACCCTTTAACTTTTAATAGTGTTTCAAAATACCTCTAAATTTAAAAAAAAAAAAAAAATCATTAATACCGTTAATTTTCTTACCGTAAACTTTTTTACCGTAACATACTAATTTATTAGTTTGTTACAACGGATTCTCTAATTTTCTATTACGGTAGATCAAGGAGAATCTACCAATTTACTGTTACATGAGGTCGTGACCATATAGGTCACAGTGGCATTCGACCTAACAACATTTATACTTTTACATTTATAAAAAGAAAGCTCAAAAACATTCTTACTATCGATATATGAACAAAAACCGTCTATCGACATCTTATAAATTATCTACAAATGTTTTAATGTTATTTTGAAAAATTCATGAGTATTTTTGAAACGTGATACTAAAAAAAAATCCAATTGATATTTATTTATTTATTATGATTAAAAAAAATTAAATGATGATAATGTGGGTCCCACATCTTTAATTTTGAAACTTCCACCATGGTCTTGATTGATATTGATAACATATCCTTAGCCATGGCCCACCACCATCATCCCCAACTAGCATCATTCCCTTAAATTAAAAATAAATTAATTATTAAATTTTAAATAAATAATTTTTTATTTAAAAAAAAAAAAAAAACAATCTTCAACACTCCACATGGGTTGCCACCAAACTAGATCATGCTCCTTCAATCTCAACCGTCCATATCCTCCATCAACTCTATATAAAAACCCATCCTTGAACTTAGGTGGAGAAATCAAGGCCAATTTCCAAGCTATGGAGAAGAGCAAATCCTTCCCCAAGTACTCGTCCTCATGCTCGGGCGAGTTCACTTTCCAAACCCGATCTAACTCGTACAATTTCAACGGCCCGACTGGGACGGCTACTGGGTTCTCGACCTCGACTGATCCCGAGCTTCAAAGAAAGAGAAGAATTGCGTCGTATAATGTTTTCAACATGGAAAACAAGGTCAAGTCTAGTGTAAAGAACAGCTTCAAGTGGATCAAGACTAAGTTCAGTGACATTCGCTATAGTTTGTGAGTTTTTTTTTTTAAATAATTTTGGTCGTTTGTGTAAACCGTTAGTGATTGGCTGTATCTTTGGTTTCTCCATGCAAATACATAAAGCCTTTTTTTAATAATAAATCTTATAAAAATGGATCATAATTTCGAGCGAAGATCGATACTCGACGACTCGAGTAGCAACCTGCAAAACGGGAAGCCGTGGAAAAGGTAAACTAATCAGTTAGGCACATCGTGAGGCTGACTACAACTGATCGGGAGGTCACGATCTTTATTTTCTTGTTTTCTCGAGTTGAATTTTTGAAAAATAAAAAATTTTAGTCCGTTCATAGGTTGACATACTTTTTTTTGTCGGATCGACTCGACAACCTAAAATTTTAGATGGGTTCAAAAGATTTTTCCGACTCAATCTCGGTGTACTCTTAATAATTAAACTTAATTTTAAAAAATGAATTAGAGTAGAAATACCAAAATAAAGTAAACAAATCTTCTTAAAAGGACTGAAACGATGTAGGTTTGGGTTTAAATAAGGTCGATTTGGCAGTGTTGATTTGCCAACGAAAAAAATCGAGTATAATCAGTCGAGTCTAGATTTAGCAGAAACTAAACAAAAAAAAAAAAAAAAAGTTCACTGATACGGAATAGTTTAAACAGGCGAAAATCACATGCTTATAATCTCGAGGTCCTAAGTTTGAAACGACCTCAAATTTCTTATCCTTTCAACCAAACCATCAGTCGATTCGGGGTGGTTACATTATAAGTCTGTAACGATTAGATCGGGTTTGAACCGTCTACATCCCAATCTAACCCGAGCACGGAACATCGAAACGAAAGTCGAATAATATAAGCTTGAAATAGTTGGTAAAATTTAATGCAAGATGTGTACGGTGCGACTAAAGGTTGCCTTCAATTATATTTTCGTCCGACAAAGTGTTGCATATGGTTTAATAATGTTTATTGTTAAAATAATAATTAATGAAGTATTTACATCGTTTTTTTTTTTAGTATTATATATAGAAATAAAAAAATTATAAAGGTATTTTAATCAATATATAAATAAATTAAAAAATTACGACATCATTTGGTAGTAATCACTCGTGTGCATCAAGGTGTTCCATGGCTCGTTAATCCTCTCTTCCGTGACGTTATCTACACTACACGACAGTGTCTCAGGGTTTTGTGACCGTTTATCGCCCTCTCTCTTTCCTTCCCTCTCATTTTCAGTGTTTTTATGTTTTTTGTTTTGGTGGGTAGAATGAGGTTGTTGGACTTAGTGAGAGGGGGACGAGCGTGTCCTTGGGAGAGGTTGCCTGAGAATAACATCGAGTCGCCGAAATTCTCGGCGTTGCTAGATACTAGTTAATAATTTTTTTTAATATATATTTTGTAACCGTTACCATAGAAATATAGAGTTGATATATGAGTAGTTTAATACAAAATAAGGAATGGAAACATAATATTAAAAAAAAGGTTTAAGATGACGAATGAGGCTTGTCTATGGTACATACTCCAGAGTCCGCTCCCAACCTCGACTAACTCCTTAATTATCTGAAAAACATGGAAAACATGGAGGGGGTACAAAGACTCAATAAGTAGTCTACCTATAGGCTCCTAATCGTGTCCTTAAGATATGCTAGGATACCACACTTAATCCTTGTCCTGTTCTTGTTCTTGTCCTTAATTCTCGTTCTTGATTTTTGTTTCTTGAGTGGTACCTAGCAAACTTCACGTCTTGGAGTACTTAAGCATGAGTACTTTGTGGCATGGGTGTGTGATAAGCTTATTTAATACATGTTCTCGAGGTAGTCTTCTAATTACTTGAAAATCAAGGACTCGCCTTGAACTCATCTTATTTTAGGATCGGATCCAGAATACTTAAAAATCAAGAGCTAACGTAAAACTTACCATGACATAGTAACCTAATTACTTAAAAATCAAGTGCTGACTTTGAGCTCCTCTTGAGTTAGGGTAGTCTCCTAGTTGATTAAAAACCAAGTACCCTAAAGCTTAACATAAGATAGTATTTTGATGGTTTAAAAATCAAGAGTTAACGTTTCAGCTCTTCTTGAGTAAGGGTAGCCTTTTGATTACTTAAAATTATGGGCTAACGGCAAGAATAGCATCCTGATTACCTAAGCATAACTTAAATCGAAGTATCATAAGGTCGATTTTGAATCTTTGTTATGGGTCATTAGAGTAACTTTGTCCTTTTCGATAACCCTTGGTTTAACATGTTTAGAACCTTTAAGATCTTGTATAATCCTTCTAAGGTCATATAAAGTCTTTTATATCTTTGAGAAATCGTTATGGTCGGAAAGTTTCTTAAGGTTCTTATAGGGCACTTTTGTCATTTACCCCATTTCCTTGGTTTAGATTCTCGTCCGAATAAACATTTATATTCTTGTAAATAGGATTTTCTTAAATCCTTGAGTCATTTCGAGAGTTTTTGAGTCTTGAAATATATTACAAATCTTTAGGGACATTCTGGTCATTTCACTATAAATTCTTGGTTTAGTCCGTAAATATACTCCAATCACTTTGAACCTTTATATGATCGTTAAAAATCACAATATATGGTCTCTTGTAAAGTTTGTGGTCATTTTGTATTGTTACTTAGTTTAGCTATTTATCCTTATCCAATAACGATTAAATTTCATGTATAGCCTTAGCATATCATATTATGTCCAACATTAAAATTTCATTAGAAACTGAGTTCATTTAGTAAGTTATTTTAATGTTACTTGATAAATGCTCGGTTCAGGTCCTTAAATCATGGTTTTTTGCCTTTTGAAGCGATTCGTTGGAGTATTTTTAAAGAAAAATCTAAGATGGCTACTTACCTCTTAGTCAGTATTTGAGGCCTCGGTTTTTTAGCTTTTGATATCTACCATTATAGGGTCCAAGTGAAACCCTAATATGGCCAGCAAAAAGAAAATTAACGGATAGAGAAAGTTAGAGAAATTTGAAAGATTTGTCAATTAATCATTTGAAACCACGGCCTGAATCCATTTTCAGCTAGGACCTAATCACAACAGGATCATTTCTTGAAGAAAAGATATGTCTGAGAGACTAGGGTTTATTTTCTGTCAAGATCTGAGAGCTTTCTACGAGGTAGGATTCTTGAACGAATTTCTTCAGACATTTAGATCTGAATCTCTCTTGTGTGAATCTAGTTCTGAAATCTCGATATGTTCATCTAGGAATAACTCTCCATAGGATCCGTGAAGAAGTTTGTCCAAAACCTCGATCCGAAAGCAGAGATCCGAGAATCATCCAAGAACAGTAAGTAATTTTCCAACGCACAAATCTCATTTTATGTTGAAGCAAAATTCAATTAAAAAAAATAATATCATAACATAGCTTGTAACACGATCTAAAACTCTGACGAAGGAATCAACGTGATCTAAGTTCATAATCGAAAGATATGAAAATGAGAAAATGAAGAAATATGATCGGAAATCGATTCTGTGTTGAGGGGGCAAGGGACCACATAGGTAAATATAGTAGCTTCGAGCACATGAGGTTACTTCTCCCAAACTTAGAGTGACTCGATGACCCTCTGAAAGGATCCGTCACTTAACCCTCCATAGATGATGCATAGTCTAGGAGATGTTATTAATTCTTTTAAAGGTTTAGAGGAGTTCTCATAAAAGAAATAAATTAATTATATTTAATTTTTAAAATAGGATATTTACAATTAAATTTTTATTTTGATTATCATACTAATTATTTACCATTTTTATTAAAATCATTTATTTTTCAAAAATAAAAAATATGTAATATATGTATTAATGAATAAAAATTAAAATTAAATCAAAGAAAGTTTATATAATTTCATAATATATATATCTTAAACTAAATATTTATCATTAAAATTTTATATAATTTTATTAAATTTATTTATTTAAGGATAATTATTAAGAATTATTAAGTAACTCAAAAGTCTAAAAGATACCTTAATAAAAATTTAATTAAAATTTAATTAAAATTTAATTAGATAAATTATTTTAATAATTTGACTAATAAAAATAAAATAATAGTTAATTATCTAAAATTAAATAATATAATAAAATAGTTGAAAATACTTTATTTATATGAAATAAACCCACCAAACACAATTATTTATATATATGTATGGTCTAAGAGTATATATGATTTAGTTTTAACAATATAACCTTTTAATATACTTGTTTACTACACATATATGTACGTGTGTATGAATGTTACCGTTTACTCTATATATCAATTACCATATATAGTTTTAGTATGAATAACTAGTGAGTAAATTTTAGTATGAATAACTATTGAGTAAGCTATAGAGCTGTCTCCATAACCTAACATTAATAGGTTAAATTAGTTTTGGTATAGTGTGACACCAGAATAAAGGAGGGGTAGATGAATGAACCGAAAATCATATTCGAATGAGAGCACGCTTAACTGCGAAGTTATGATAGGATCTGGTGCATTAGTTTTGGTATGATCGCACTCGACATGAAATGCGCACAAATTGCATTTAACACATGCGGGCGGCATGATCTGAGCGACGGTATATGCATGCACGTGCTCAAAACGGCCGGCGAGGCCCGTGCAAACATGTTGGAGAGAGAAAACGCGATGGACATGAGAGTACGAACGGGAGCGGTTGCCATTTGGAGAGAAAGGAAGAAAAGAATGGGGAGAAATTGAAATAAGAGAGTAAAAAAATAAAATAGAAATAAAAAAGGTGCCAGAGGAGAACTTCCCAAGTTAGTACTACTCTTATCCAATCATACTTAACTGGGGAGTTCTGATGATAGGATAGGTAAGAAAAACTTAAAAAAAATTGAAAGTAATTACTTATATCAAACAATGTGCACTTTTCTTTTCCCTAATCAATCATAAGAACTTCATAGTTGAACGTGCTTCAGAGTAATTCTATAGTGAGTGATCTCTTGAAAAAAAATTTAAGATATGATAAAAGTTTCACATCGGCTAATTTAGAGAATGATCATGAGTTTATAATCAAGGAATACTATCTTCATTCGTATGAAGCCTTTTGGGAAGCCTAAAACAAGTCATGAGAGTTGATGCTCATAATGGACAATATTATATCATTGTAGAGAGTCGTCTTCATCTAACATAAAGAAAAACATTTTATTTGAAAGATATTTTTTAAAAAAAAAAAATCATTTCGTACTCGTTCTTATTCGACAATGAAGCGAGCTTCATGCAATATAAACACATATGAGAAAAAGTTGATAGGAATCTAAATGATGAGTATCCATTTGGGTGAGATTTGGCAGACAAACTGGAGACAGCATGATGAAATTGGTGACCCAAAAATATGCATTCTTTGCACTTAGGCGTGCAACTTACTAAACATTGGCCCTTTCATTTCAGACATTATATATATATATATCCATTTCACCTCATTCTTCTTGTCCCCAAGATTGGATCCCATCCCATGTTGAATCCTATTATGTTCATACATCTAAGAATCATATGTAATGGAATTGAAATAACCTCAGAATATTTCAATGCTAAAAGAAAAATGATAAGCTTTTTGAAGAACATAGTAAAATGATGCGGATACCCGTGTAAATTGATATAATAATAACGATAATTTTCATTCGTGAATAGGTAGGAAGTTGGTTGAATCATGTCTAGACATTTTTTTAGACCTAACCAGATTTTTAGGACGGTAAATTTTCAACCTAAACAACTCTTATTAAATAATGAACTCAACCTAATGAAACCGTGTTTTTTTTTGGGGCTAAGTTATGTTTGGGTTGTAAATTTATTTTAAACAATTTATTTTACATCTATTCTGACTTTATTCCCATGGCCTCTATAGTTGATGGCGTTGTATATGAAAGTCTTAACTTTATCTAGAAAAAGTAGAAAAACGTGGTTTGAATATTTAAAACTACTTAATGAGTAGGTGCATTGTTGAAGTTGAGAAATGCAATTACATACAATCATGGTTCATGATGGGACCTATATTTTTGTGACTTTTCTTTAAGCTTTACATTCTTTTTCGGGCAGGATTGGATGCATAATACTTCTCTATACACGATTCATGCACGCGCACATGAATCCGCTAGGCAGCCTCATTATATACATACACCCTAGGCTTGACTAGATCACGCTGTCGGAAACTAATGGAAAGAAAGGAGTGCGTATCATATCATGGTGTATGTATCCGTACAAAATATATTGGGAGAGGCATCCCATGCTTGTGACATAAAAAGTGCATGAGATCACATAAGTTCAATTCATAGTACATGGTTATGATGCACATCACACTTCCATGAGACATGCATATGTATACATGACATTTCTTTCACTATTATCATTATGTATGGCTTAACAATGTCTCATAGACATAACATTAACGCGGTATCATAAAATATAAAAGATAATAAACTAAAAGTGTACATGCACCACGAAATACTCATAACATAACAAATAATTACATCAAAAAAAAAATTACATGACCACAGAATACGTGTCATTGATTCATCACTCAAATCATCCAATTAAGCTCAAAAAGGCGTTCCAACCATAAATCCACCTAGTTGGCTATGCTAGAGTTGCTAAATATCAAGAGTGCTAGCCAGATCTTGCTCCTTAAAATTGAACGATTATAAACCACATGTAATATTGACTCGTCCCAAAAACATAAATGAAATTAAAAATAAAGGACTAAATAAAATAAATGAAAGATTAAATTAAAAACATCATATTCTAACCTAAGTCTAAAAAAAACAAATGTGCCTACTTTATGCATGTGTCATGGTCTCGAGTTGCGATGTCGTCGTCAGCCATACATGAATGTCTTACCTTTACTTGAAATATAAGTAGCACGTGGCTTGAGTATTTTTAAGAAATACTCAGTAACTGACCCAACTATTGGGGTTAAATGCAAACACATACAATTCCATGAATGAGACCTGATATGAACCACGACCGAGGAATCTTCATACCTTAAAGTCTAATTACAAAGGCAAGAGCCAAGAAGTTACAACAAGCTTTAGACACTTATATTTAAGCTATCGTGAGCTCGTCAAAGTAAATTCTAGAAGAGGTTGGAGACTTTCTTACCTGTTTTGCAAAGTTGAGCTTAAAGATAATTAATAAGACACATTTCATTTATTGCATTATTTAATTATCATTTAAATATTTGTTTGACATTTAAGTTAGTTTTTAATATAGAAGTTAAAAGGTTAAATTAGATTACCATATTCCATCTTAAGCCGTCATTTTAATAGGAAGGTTAGGAATATTTCTCATTAACTTAGGAATATTTCTCATTAACTGGCTATTTTAATATGGAGGTGTTGTATAACATAAGTTAAGATGGTCAAAGGTTATATGAAGCTTCTCTAGTAGAAATCACATTTTTTTTTTCCTATTTTAGCTTTGTTGAGAGCTAAGCTTTCACTTTTCAAATTCTTATGTTTAAAACTTGTATGTTAGTGTCATTCAAGTGTTATTGATTAAACCTGTTGTGGAGTGATTCGAATCACGAGTTTTTTTTACTCTTGATCTTAATCATGAAGGTAATTCATTCCAAAACTTTTCTTTGGGTTGATTCCATATCTTTTGGAATTGAGCTTTAGGCTCAAGGTTGTGTATATGTTTCCTTGAGTTTATCTCTTTTACTTCTCTTATTATTTTTTTTCCGAGTTTGTGTAGAATGTTCACATTCTATCTCAAAAATATATAACAAAAAAAAAAAAAAACTCGTGTAATAAACTTCAAAAAGGTGTTACCACTGCTAAATTAAATGTTCTTATTCATCTTCTTTCTTTAACTCGTTTCTTTGTTGTTATTCAGATTGCTCCTTTAATATCCTTGTCTGTGTGTTTGAGTGTGCTGTATATTCACTTTGAATTGCACTCAGTTTTATAACATATAACATAGCTCGTCTCACATCCCAATTTGTTTTTGGAGTAGGATTTGTATGTACTCAATTGTGAGGGTAAGGGTACACCTCTTACCAACCAACTTCAACATACGTGGGATCTCACGATTCAGCCCCTACACAATTCACCCTCCCTCCTCCCTAGGGCCTAACATCTTCATCAATACATTACTCGATGTCTAGCTCTGATACCATTTGTAACAACTCAAGCCTACCGCTAGCACTATTGTTCACTTTGGTCCATTAATTATCGCCGTCTGCCTGATAGTTTTAAAACACGTCTATTGAGGAGAGATTTGCACACTATTATAAAGAATGATTCGCTATTCCCTCCGACCGACATACAATCTCAAAATTAAAGCTTAATAATAAAAATTTCAATTAATTATAAAGTTTACTAAACTAATAATAGGATAAATTAATAAAAATATCTCTAAATTTTATACGTCACAAAATACCCCTTTCAAAAGGTGTAATAACATCTTTAAAATTTCAAAAAAGTTTAAAAAATATCCTTAAACTTCAAAAAAAAAAAAAAATTAATACTTTTAAACTTTTAAAAACTACCTAGCCTAAATTAATAAAAATATCTGTACTTCTTCTAAAGAATACCCAACTTTTAAAATTCTAAAAAATGTTAGTTTTGGAGGGAAGTTAATAGTTTGTTTCAAAAATACTCTTGAACTTTTAAGAATATTAAAAAAATATCCTTCCACTTTAAAAAGTTTCATTAATATCCTCCCCTTTTAAAAAATTAAAAAATAATATTATGCTATGAACTATATTGGAAAGGTACCTATAAAATTTTAAAACGACACTAACTCCTTTACATTTATAAAAAAAACGTAAAAAAAAAATCTCATCGTCCAAAACTTTATTAATGATATTATTTAAACTACTAAAAATTAAGGATATTTTTTAGACCGTGAGATCGCATCAGTTGGAGTGGACGAAGTATTCTTTATAATGATATGAAAACTTCTCTCTAATAGATACGTTTTCAGACTATAAGGCTAACAACGATATGTAACAGCTCAAAACAGACATTATCTACCAATGATGAGCTAAGTAATATTGGATCCAAATATTATTGAAAAAAAAAACTTTTTGCAAAATTGTGTTATAAATGTTTTGGAAACAACAAAACTTTTAAACCATTGCTTTTGGAATAATCTTTAAAAAAGGTAAATATATAGATATATATCTTAATGAAAGTGCCTCAATTTTCCACTACCTAGAGACCGTAAGAGGAAGGAATTTCCTGATTTGGTCGATGAGATTGGGAACAATAATAATATTCCTTTATGTTCTTCCTCCAATTGACATTAGAATGTATTCTATGCATCAATTCTATTACTTTTATTCTACAATTCTTTTTCGATTGTTATTGATGTTCTTCTTAGAGAGGTTACTTCATATCTGACGAGTAAGGCACCATCCACTGTGCACCAATACCGAAGGCTTAGTGGAACTTCCTTCGGTTACTGTATCATCCGCTGGGTGAATCCTATGAGAACTAAACAATTTTTACTTCATTTGGAGGGAAGAATTTGATTAGGTTAAAAATAGTTAATTAAAGATGGTTTCTTATAGATAGGTAGAGTATATTTAGATATTTAGTTTAATTATTTTGGAAGATTTGTGATTAGTTTATATCTTTTTGTTTTTTTTTTTTTTTGGTAAAGGTATGAAAGCTAAGTTGACTATTCAATAATATTATCACTTCAAACTTCAATTATTTATGTTTTTGGCTTAGTTATTTTTCTATCAAAACCTAACAATTGGCATCAGATAGGTTTTGTAGAGTAGCAATTTTTGAGTGATCAAATAGAGAGAGTACGAGGAAAACAAAACTTTAATGGAGATCTCTCACTTTGATGGTCACTATGATCATTGGAGTGAGTTGATGAAAAATTTGCTCAGAGCAAAGGATCTATGGAGTGTGGTAGAGATTGGTTTCTCAGAACCAGATGAAGGAACAATGTTAACTGAGATACAAAAGGGCCACCTTGATGATGCTAGACTTAAAGATCACCAAGTAAAATATTACCTCTTCAAAATTGATTGTACTGTCTTTGAACAAATCTTGGATCATCGCAATGCCAAGATTGTTTGGGACTCAATGAAGCGAAAATTTGGAGGAAACCAAAAAGTGAAGAAATCTCTTCTTAATTCATTAAGGAGAGAATTTGAGATCCTAAAGATGAAGAAGGATGAAAGCATCACAGATTATTTTGCAAGAGTGATGATAATCTTCAACAAGATGAGAAACAATGGGGGAGATATGCCAGATAAGAAAATTGTAGAAAAAATTCTGCATATCGTGACTGAAAAATTTATTTATGCGTATTCATTGAGGAATCCAAAGATACTGATAACATGTCCATTGATGAATTACAAAGTTCATTAGTGGTGCATGAACAAAAGTTTCGAAGATCCAGCATTAATGGAAAGAAGCAAGTTCTAAAAGTTGAAGGTCGAACGGAAATAAATAACAGAGGAAGAGGAACTTACAGGGGCAGAGGACGCGGAAGAGGAAGATCAATTTTCAACAAAGCAACTGTTGAATGTTATAGATGTCATGACTTAGGTCATTTTCAATATGAATGTCCAAAGATGAATCGAATTGAATTATACAGAGTTGGAAGAGAGGATAAAATGTTGTTAATGACTCATATGGAAAGACATGAAGCAAAAACGAGTGATGCTTGGTTCTTAGATTCTGGTTGCTCAAACCATTTGTGTGCAAGTGAAGGTATGTTTTCAAGCTTAGACTCGACCTTTTCCCATATTGTCAAGCCTTGGAAATAATACAAGTATGAAAGTTACGGGAAAGGGTGTAGTGAAATTAACTTTGCATGGGGTTCATTACACTTAGTAATGTGTATTGGGTACCTTAACTCAAAAATAATCTCTTGAGCATTAGACAACTACAAGAAAAAGGAGTAGCAGTGATGTGCAAAGATGATGTATGTAACATTTATCATCCACAAAAAGGAAAAATAGAGAGTCAATTATGAGTGCAAATCGGCTATTTATTTTGCGTACTAAACCATCTACCACAACAAATGAAGGAAGATTCCCCAAAGTTTCAAATACATATCAGTCAATACTTTGGCACCATCATTATGGTCATCTCGGCTACAAAGGCTTGTGCACCTTGAAACACAAAAACATGGTGAAAGGCTTGCCGCAAATTGTAGCTTCAAACACCATCTGTGAGACATGTAGAAAGGCAAACAACATCAGACTTCATTTCCAAAAATGGCTAAATGGAGAGCAATGGAAAAATTAGGTTTTGTTCATGCAGATTTATGTGGTCCAATTTTACCAGCTTCAAGTAGTTAGAAAAAGTACTTGTGTTTTATAGATGATTTTTCAAGAAAGGCATGAAGTTATTTTCTGGTAGTGAAAAAGGAATTTAGAATGCCTATAAAATGTTTAAGGACAGATAGTGGAGGAGAGTTCAACTCTCCAGAATTCAACGATTCTTGCAAACAGCATGGAGTGAGAGACAATTGACCACAGCCTATACCCCACAACAAAATGGAGTGGCCGAACGCAAAAATCGCACTGTGATGAACTTGCTAAAAGCTATGTGACAGAGAAGAAAGTGCCTAAAAGTTTCTAGCCTGAAGCAGTCAGGTGGACGAATTACATTTTGAATCAATCACCCACTCTTACAGTAAAAGACATGACACCAGAAGAGGCTTGGAGCGAAGTGAAACCATCAGTAGATTATTTAAGAGTTTATGGATGTGTGGGACATATTCATATTCAAGATGCCAAGAAAAGCAAACTTGAAGGTAAGAGTGTAACATGTGTTTAATTTGGAGTCAGCAGCTAATCCAAAGACTATAGAATGTTTGATCCAACTATAAATAAAATTATAGAAAGTCGTAATGTAGCTTTCGAGGAAAATCGTAAATGAGATTACAAATTTTTTTAAGGTGAAACAAAATTAGACTGAGAGAAAATATTGAAATTGATGAGAACACAACCGAAGAAGGAGAAATCACGGAGGAAACGACTGAACTGGTTGCTGAAACAATTAAACCAGTTGTTGAAAACAATTTTTCAATAGCTGTTGCACCAAATTTGACAATAAGGAAGGGGAGAAATCGACATCCACCTGGTTAGTGGATTATAATTACGGTGACGGCTTATCTGAAGAGGATGAAGAAAATATGACATTTTTTATGATTTCAGATCGTGTAAATTATAAGATAGCTATCAAAAGCCCAAAATGGAGATTGGCTATGGAGGAAGAGATCAAATACATTGAAAAAATCAAATATGGAATTTGGTAGTTCTACCGGCTAAAGCAAAGAAAATAGAAGTGAAATGGATTTATAAGACCAAGTTAAATGAGTCTAGACAAGTTGATAAATATAAAGCAAGATTGGTTGTAAAAGGCTACTACACAAGAGCATGAAATTAATTATACGTAAGTGTACGCACGTATGGCCAGAATGGATATTGTGAGAATGATCATTGTTTTTGCAGCCCAAAAAAGTTGAAAACTCCATATTAGTTAGATGTCAAATCAACTTTTTTATATGGCGAGTTAAAAGAAATATTTTTGTTGAACAACCAAAAGGCTATGAGAAAAATGGAAGTGAGGAGATGGTGTACAAACTCCAAAAGGCTCTCTAGAGACTTAACAACCTGGTTTAGTTGAATAGAATCCTGCTTCATCAAGGAAGGATTCAAAAGCAATTCCAGTGAGCCGACACTCTTCATCAAGAGGAAGTTTGTAAGCATTTATGTTGATGATCTTTTATTTACTGGAGACAATGAAGAATTATTTGAGGAGTTTAAACGTTTCATGAAAAAAGAGTTTGATATGACTCGCTTAGGTCAAATGAAATTTTTTCTTCGAACAGAGGTAATACAACGATTAGATGGTATTTTTATATGCTAAATAAAGTATGGTGCTAAAGTTTTAAATCAATTTGGCATAGAGAATTACAATTATATTTGTAATCCTATTGTTCCATAACAGAAAATTGGCAAAAATGAAAATGGTGCAAAAGAGATGTAACTTTGTATAAACAATAGTGGGAAGTCTGATGTATCTCACAGCTACTCGTCCTAATCTCATGTTAGTCGTTTTATGGCATGTCCAACACGTGCAGCTAAAAGGGTTTTAAGGTACTTGAAAGATATGGTAGATTATGGTGTATTTTATATAAAGGAAGGAGTTAGTGATTTAATTGGATTTACTGATAGTGACTATGTCAGAGACATGGAAGATAGCAGGAGTACCTTAGGCTATGAGTTTATGATGAGTAGAAGAGCAATAGCTTGATGAGTTTGTTGCTACTAGTGTTTGTGCATGTCAGGCTGTTTGGATGAGAAGGATACTCAAAGAGATTGGTCACTCTCAAATAGAAGGAACAAAGCTAATGTGTGATAATACTTCAACTATTAAGCTATCCAAAAATCCAGTTCTACATAGACGTTCCAAACAGATAAGAATAAGATTTTACTCTCTTAGAATCTTACACAGTTAATTTATTATTTTGTGGTAGAAGAAATCAACTTACGACTGATTTGTTGACAAAGCCTCTACAAAATGTACTTTTTATACATTTTATAATAATTGTCAAATTCAGATAATACGTCACCCTCGTCCCTCCCTCGTCCCTTGATAATTGAAGAATAGGGTATGTGGAATTGAAATTTCATTTTATGTTTTCAAATTTGTAACGACTCCACTTTTTCTTTTGAAAAAAAGTTACTACTACATGCATGTCATAACTACTTTCATGGACGTAAATATTTTTCAAACATAATAATATCATCATAAAAACAACATAATTGAAAACAAAAGAAATAACATCTCTTATCAAAGTTTTGAAATGGATGGGAGTGACAGATGACCGAGTTGGACAATGAAGAAAATCTAGAAAAGTATTTAATGAATCAATTTTCTCTTAATATTTGAACATGGGTCATTGGCAACATCAAAGTTGAGATGGCCGAGTTGGTCTAAGGTGTTAGTTTAAGGTTTTGGTCTGATGAACCCTCACTCTCAACAATTTAATTTATGTACTTTGTCAGCAAGTGTTACTCATCGTGGGTGGACTCTTCATAGCGTTGCCTTTCAATAGAGAGTAGGTTGTGACTCTCACATATCAAGATATAAGGCAACACCCATCTGACCCTCTCCAAGCCACATGAGGGTCTAAATAGATAAGTACATGTTGCCTCTCAATAGAGAGTAGGTTGTGACTCTCACATATCGACATATAAGGCGACACCCATCCGACCCTCTCCAAGCCACATGAGGGTCTATGACTCTCACATATCGACATATAAGACGACACCCCATCCGACCCTCTCCAAGCAACATGAGGGTTTATGACTCTCACATATCGACATATAAGACGACACCCATCCAACCCTCTCTAAGCCACATGAGGGTTGCGATGGTGCATGATCCAACACACCATATAAAGTGGGTATTGAAACTAAGATGAGACATAACAAATAGACAAGATGGACAAAGGTAGTCCTGATAAAGGACTGGGTAAGGCCCCGAACATTAACCTTGAAAGTTGGGTTTCAAAAATCGTTTCGGCATGCAGCTCTAAAGTTAAGTTCGTCCATATGAAATATGAATGCTCGCTAACACCCCCCGAGCATTAACCTTGAAGGTTGGGTTTCCAAAATCGTTTCGGCATGCAGCTCTAGAGTTAAGTTCGTTCATATGAAATATGAATGCTCGTCAACTTTCTTGTCAATCAAACACCCAAACACCCGATGAATTCCCCATGAGACCATATGACCGCCAAAATCAAGTCTACTTCTGTCAAATAAAAAATGCCTCAAAATCTACCTAATTGGAAGACATACGTGTATCACAGTAAAGGTGAGCGTTGCGAGACGAGTGTCTTAGAGGACTTCTTTTGAAATAGGTCTTTCAAGGTTAGTGTCGGATATCATGGGTGTGCTGAGATTGCGTCACACCCATGTGTCAAAATTTGGTATACGCACCCACTATCCTATATGGAGTCTGTAAATGATATGACATGAACACTTAAGGGTTCAATATCTCGATAAAAATAGATGACCATTACCAGGGACTCAACGATGGACCATCACTTACTGATTTTGAATAATAAGAAAATTCATAAATTTAAAACAATTAAACTCGTGCGTGCACATCAGAAATTTGATTAAAATATTAATAAAAACTTAGTATTACAAAAGACTAAAAGAGACGACCAACCAAAACTATTACAAGTTCAAATTATCTAAAATATGTGAAATGCATGATTTATAAGACAAGTATGAAACGAAATCTAGACTAGATATGGTGTGACTCCCCAAAGCCAACGGCCCACGTGCAACTCCCGAACACTACATCATGCTCCATCTGAAAAGAAAATTAAAGTCGTAGGGTTGAGTATATAAAATATATTTAGTAAGCAAATTGCTCATAGCTCTTAGTTTGTTCGGAAGTACGTTCTTTAGGTCTCCTAAATTGTCATCGTCACAATTCTATATTGTAAGCCTTCATGGTGCAACCCCAACATCAGTCATAAGTTTTCATAAGGTTCATGCACACTATAGTTCCACCGACTGTTTAGGTACTACTGCACACCCCTCCCGCTCTTGACAGGATTGTTAAGAGGAAATTAATTGAAAAACTCTCTAATAATCCCAAAAGAGTAGTCATATCATAAGCCAGTTTTATAGTTATCCAGGCCCCCAAAAATTGAGTCAAGTTTACAATGAAGGGCTAGTTGGCGAACCCCTAATCGTCATTCATATAACCACATAAATAATCACGTCCACAAATAAACTAACTATCAAGGTATTACTACAGATCCATAGCACTCATGATAGGTTCACTGAGAGGAAATTAACTCCCAAACTTCCTAATAATCTCCATACAATCACAAATCATAAGCAAGTTCTATACTTATCTAGACCCTTGATAATCGAGTAGGTTTACGATTAGAAGCTAATTGTCCCCGTATAATCGCATAAAATCACATTCACACAAATTATGAATATACACATAGCATAGTGACTTAAACATGGATACCTAGTCATGGTTTCAGTTTCACTCGAATCAGAGCTCAATTCATGTATTTTTCGAAAAACATGCATCATAATGTTTAGCATGCTCTTACACACATCAAATCAACTCATTACATCAATGCACTATCTATTACTGACTGATAAAGACAAATCAGAGTTCTTTGATGAGGTTCCACAGGTGGGAGATTCAACCATATGAGAGCAAGTCATGGATGTTGATCTTAGTGAAGATGTAGACTCTAGTAAGAACGCATCTGGATATATCTACACTATAGATGGACTAACAATGTGTTGGATGTCCAAGCTTCATAACTATGTTGCTCTTTCCTCTACTGAGACTAAGTACGTGGCAATAGTTGAAGCTGAAAAGGAGATGATATGGATGATAGATTGTCTAAAAGAATTAGGAAAGAAGCAGTGCAGAAGATTCTTGATACAGATAGTCATAGTGTCATCCAATTGGTGAAGAACTCAATCTATCATGCAAAGACAAAACACATCAAAAGATAATACATTTCGTGTGCACGTTAGGAGAAGAATATAATATATGTTTGGAAAAAATAAATGGTGAACAGAATTCAACCCGTGTTGAAAAAATGTGTTGATCTTCAAAATTGAGGTTTTGCAAAACCTTAGTTGGTCTGGTGTCTAAAGATATTGATGGTGAGGTAAAAATTTATGAGAATGAAGTTCTTCCTTGACCGGATCAATCACAAGTGGGAGAATTGTTATAGTTTAATGAGTTATACACAGTAAATGACTATATATATGCATATTAGAAGATTATATCTCGTAAAGGTATATATACAATAAACTGAACCATATATATCCTTAGAAGCAATGCTTTGAATCTCTGTGTTCTCTATTACTGTACATACTTGAAATCATCAATATAAATCTGTAGCCAATATCTCTCCTTGCACTTTCTCTATCTTGTTCTTCATGTTCTTCATGTTCTTCATCTAGATTGAGCGCGTGAGTTGTTTTACGGTCGTAACATATTACTCTCTACCAATCTCTTCATTTGAAGTAATTTACTAATATATGTGGGTACATCCTTTTTAATCTCTAGGGTCATAGCACTATATTGTTTGTTTTATGTTTCAAGTCATCTGACTGAAACATCTAATTTTCCTAAGCAAAAAACATTTTCAACCGTATACTAGTGTTAAGTAGCCTACTAACCTCTTTCCGAAAGACTATAACTTCATAAGCACAACACGAATCTCACTAAATATAAACAATTCCAAATCATCAATACATCGTATAAGATTCACATTTCATGCATGCTAAGTCATTCATTATAATTCAATGGTATACCTGACGGTGACGAGGCATCCATTGCAAAGTCATGGAAACATAAGGACTATGACTTAAAAGAGGAAATCTAACTATCGTAACTTTGTTCAACCTCTTCAGCTAACACTGTCATCCATACCTGGGAGTCTTACCATTACCTAAAAAAAATATAGTAACTAGGTTTGATTATTTAAACATACTAAGTAGTTCCACTATTGAGATCAAAAGTTTAATCACATAGAATCATGATTCCTAGTGGGGTAACTTTTCGTGACTATTCCTTAGGCTCTACTTTCTTTTCTTTACAGGGTTGGATGTGTAGTACTTCTTTACACATGGTTCACTCACATGCAGTGAACCTAGTGGGCAGACTCATATAAGTAACTCCTAGGCTTGACGACGAGCTAACGCATGTTCATATTGTCGGAAACAAATGGAAGGAAAGGAGTGCATATTGTATCATGGTGTACATGTCTAGTACAAAATATATTGGAAAATATCTCATGCTCGTGACATACGACATGCATGAGATCCCGAAGTTCAAAAATATGGTATATGGTTATGATGCAAACTATACTTTTATTTATTTATTTTTTTTTTTTTCATGATGTAACTCTCCTATGAGACATGCACTCATCACTTTCACTATTATTATACATAGCTCAATGTTTTTTCATAGCATAACACAAACATAGTATCGTAACATACATAGTATAACATACTAGTAGTACATGCATTAATAATACTCGTATCTATCACTTACTCATGGTAAACATCTAAGACCTCAAGAATGACTAAGACATCCAATGCCTTTAGAAAGGTTTAGAAAACTTTTGGAAAATAAATGATAAGCATGCAAAAATGTCATTTTTCTAATTTGAGTAAGCTTGGGGCAAGTTCTTCTAGCTTTACTGAGTGAAAGAGTGAAAGAAGGGGCCCTCGCGGACATGCTACGTCTCGACAAAGAGGACGGAAAGGAGAGGTCCCTCGGTCAATAACACGCTGGTCAGGAAGTCGAGCAGCTTGGCTTCTTTTCCTTCAGAAGAAAGATGAATCAGACAGATTGAACTCGGTAAACAAGACGATTCTCCTGACAGAGTTTTAACTCCTATTGGATAAGGAACTTCAAGATATTAAAGGATGATAAAATTACCAAAATGGGTAAGAAAGTTTTAGAAAAAGTTTGGATTTTCATTAAACATGGCAAAATTACCAAAAAGTCCATGAAGTTTAAGATATGTACGAAATTGTCCATGCACATAATCTACAAAGCGGATTTGATTTCTATACGAACCAAGCTCATAAAATCTTTCATATCTCTTCATCCAACCGTTCATTTTTTCTTAAAATTCGATATGATCGAGAAGACTCAAACTTCAGATCCAACGCCTAGAATTCGAGACCCTCTGATCCGAGAAGATATTTTTATTTTTTTATTTTTTTTTTGTGAGAACTTTAAAATTTTAAACTTCAAAATCAAGGCGGTCCGGACGTTTGAAGGAAGGTGCAAGCTCCTGTAATTTAGGAAGCAAGGATTGTCGTATAGGACAAGAATCAAGCTATAAATGTTCCATTTTTTGGTATCTTTCCTCGAGTTTCTTCTCAAATTTGAGGGTTTTAGTCCACCAATTGACTCCAAACCTATTCCTACACATCTTAAACAAGATTACTCACAACTTTAGGAAGAAAACGAGTGCTTAAAGTGTCCAAACACATTCTCGCAATCCAATTGACATTAACGCTAAGGGAGGGTGCATAAATCGATATCGTGCCTACACACAAATTCGTCCCCTACAATCAATTCCATTCGCTTTCTAGACACTAAAGGAACAGATCTTAACAAGATCACGAAGGCCAACAAGCTCAGAACAGAAGAAAATTTGAAAATTTCGTTTTCGGGAAACAATCAAATGAATTGGGGGTAACTTCTAGTTCCTTTTCTCCGGTTCTTTTCATCTCAAATTAACCTTTATTTAACTTCATAATACTTCGACGAACATCTTTGATGAGAGATTGAAGTCTATTAAGGTCATGTGTGAGCTAACGAAGAAAGAAACTATCGAGTGTAAATTTTGAGTTTGGACTCGAGAGAAACACGTGCTAAAAAAACCGAATAACGGTCAATGTTTTTCAAAATTTTCGTGGGAAATGATCAAGCTTGATGATTTAAAATGGAATGTCAAAGAAAATGAGTGTATAAAACAGTAAAAAAATGCTTAAAATCAAAACTCTAATCTCGAAACCCTAATCCAAGGGTGGGCAAGCTATTAAACAAAAAAGATAACTCTTCTCGAGGCTCCGGACTCTTTAACGTTGCCGTCTGCAGCCACGTCTAAGTGTTTTATAACAAATAAATTAAATTTAGTCTATTTTTAGCCATGTATACATACATCTATATATATATATATATATATATATATACACATGCATCTATGTTTGGAGAAAAGTTCTAATTATCCCTTAAAAGCATGAAGTCCCACCATAGTGGAATAAACAAATGATCAATGAACAATAACATCAAGGCTTTGCTCTCTATTTAAGCTCAGCCAATTATTTCAGTTTCAGTTAATATTAATTCATAGAAGAAAAGAAAAATTAGCTAAAAGGAGTATATGATCTTACACATAAGCCTAATCATCAACAGCATATAGTTTCAAATGCTCTTTTCGCCCCAAGTTCCTGAAATCTCTGGTTGAGACCGACCTCCGAATCCGACCAGACATATGTGTATCACGGTCTTCGATGTTAAAGGTTGAGTATCTTCTCGACTTGGGTAACGGAGGCAATTTGAGGTTGTTGGTAGCCTCAAGACGGCCTTCGGTTCGCGACGGTTTCTTATTAGATGTGGTTGGAGATGGCAAGAAGTTAGAGCTCCCCTTTCCTGATCCTCCCCTGTTAACGCTTGAGGAGGTGCTTGTCGTAGTACTCTCTTTTCTCCCTCCCGTGTTAGCACTCGAGGAGGTGCTCATTGTAGTACTCCCTCGATCTTCACTTTGTTCGTCAGCATCGACCATTTGCTGTGAAAGCTAAAATAACATTAATGTCATTACATACAGCCAAGGTGGTTGCCATGACATCATCTTTGGGCTTTCCCTTTCAGGCTTCCTCTCAAGGTTTTTAAAACAGATTTGCTAGGGAGAGGTTTCCACACCCTTATAAAGAATGTTTCGCCCCCCTCTCCAACCGACGTGGGATCTCACGTGCTTTGTAGCATAAAGTAGTGTCCATTTTTTTATTTCTTATCGACCAACTCAATTGTAGCTATACAACTTTGGGGATATGCTGAAAATTCCTAAGGAACGGAGTCAAAGGCGGGTCAAACTCACATAAGTAGAGCATACCTGTTTGCGAATGTTCGACTCTTTTGGTTTTTCAGCAGCTAAATCTTTCCTCCGACGCCCTTGGTGTGTAGAAGAACGCCTTGTCGCTTTAGGATTCTTGGACCTGTAAATTGATCTACGTAAATAAAAACGTCTCATAAAACCGAAAAACTACAAGACTTGTCACTTATTTCCAACGACAAACAACTTACTTCGGCTGATTCGTTTGATTCGGTTCATCGGGCTCACTATGGATAACAGGAAGACCCGAAACATCACATGCCAATGGGCTTGTGTAAAAGAACTGCAAAAGCATATAGTTCAGGTACATTGTTATACAACTTTGCTACCTAAAGAAGCTTAGATTCTAAGTTGGACTTTATACTTCATTCTCGAGAGCTAACGACGCAGAACCGCGATATGAAGGCTCTAAAGCAAGTAGAGTGCTTAGGAGACCTAAAGACGAGGACGGCAGATGCTTAAACGATTCTCGGAGACTAGGTCGATACGACTGCGGAGGCTTGAAACTCGGTGATAGCTTGAGTTTTCTCCAATATTCCTCAGATGGTGTTCCACATACCTTGAAAATTTTGTGGAGTTGTTCAACCTGATTCAACAATAGAACAGTTTTATCATACATCAAAACATAGTTCAACATGGCTTGAATTATAATGAACTTCACCTCTGTTCGACCGGGCAGAATCGGCCTTCCCGTAAACATTTCGGCCAAGAGGCATCCAGCACTCCATAGATCAATGCCAACTCCATAATCTGTAGAACCTAACAATAGCTCCGGGGCTCGATACCTGTTAAGAATATAAATAAAAATCTGAACAGACCATAATCTATCGAATATCGAACATAGTATCGATCGAAGTTGATACTCATGAACCAATTTGATATCTAAGAACGCACATGAGGGATGTGTTAAGAATAGACATGAAAAAGAATGAGTATTATTAGGAATCACGACTCTCCATAATATGATATTGTTCACTTTGAGCATAAGCTCTTGTGGCTTTGCTTTTGGTTTCCCCTAAAGGCCTCGTACCAATGGAGATGTATTCCTTACTTATAAATTCATTATTAACTCCTTAATTAGCTAATGTGGGACTCTCTCCCGACCATCCTCAACAATCTTCCCCTCGAACAAAGTACACCATAGAGCCTCCCCTAAGGCCTATGTAGCTCTCAAACAGCCTCCCTCCATTAGTTGAGGCTCGACTCCTTTCTCTGGAGCTCTAGAACAAAATACACCATTTGTTTGACACCACTTGAGTCGCTTTTAACTACACCTTCGAAGTTCACAACTTCTTTGTTCGACATTTGAAGATTCTATTAACATGGCTAAATTAAGGGCATGGCTCTGATACCATGTTAGGAATCACGACTCTCCACAATGATATGATATTATCCACTTTGAGCATAAGCTCTCGTGGCTTTGCTTTTGGATTCCCCAAAAGACCTCATTACCAATGGAGATGTATTCCTTACGTATAAACTCATGACCAACCCTTTAATTAACTGACGTGGGGCTCCTCTCCGAACAATCCTCAACAAGTATCCCCGAACCTATCAACGTAAGCGGTTGAATTTAAGGGTGATTAACAATACCAAAGTGTCACAACACGATTTGTAAGATGTATCTTTGGACCGAAAAAATTGGCAAGACCAAAGTCACCAATCTTCAGCATCCCGTTTTTGTCGATTAACAGGTTTGATCCTTTGATATCACGGTGTAGTATCCCCTTATCATGGCAATGCTTCAGACCAGAGAGTAGCTGATGCATATAGCATTTGACCTGCACAAAGAGTTAATACAACAGAAATAATAAACGGCGAAAAATTTGCGTCCGAAACGCCCGAACTGTCATCATCATGTACTGAAGAGAACTAACCTGAGGCTCCGTAAGCCGTACTCCGGGGCGAGAAATAACCCGGGCCAAATCAGTCTGCATAAACTCGAAAACAAGATAAAGACTGAACTGCATTCTTGAGGTGGCCAATCCTTCAAGTTTGACAATGTTGGGGTGATCCAATTTCAGTAATATCATAATTTCTCTTGCCATGAACTTCACACTCTCAGGCTCTGTTGTATCAAAACGGACCTTCTTAAGGGCAACAATCCTTCCACTTTCCCTATCTCGAGCTTTGTACACATTGCTGTAACTTCCTTGGCCTACCTATTACATAAACATTTCAAAACTATCATAGATATTCATCAATAAATTACAGAGATCTTTGAAACATATAATTTTGTTGCGATCGATACCATTTAGAGGTATTAACGTGAGAGAATTGATAAGGAATCAACTCGAAGGAAAGCTCTAATACCAAATGATAAGGAATCACTACAAGGGAAGTAAGATTCGGATTACCTTGTTAATCGAATATCTCAAGGCAAGAACACTTGATTAAGATTCGAATCACTCTACAAGCAAGATCGATCATGTCAAGCTTGAAGGATTTTAAACAAGCAACCTAAACTACATAGAATTGTATAGAAACTTAGCATTTGGCCAAGGAAAGGTAACAACACTTAGCCCTAATGATAATGGAACAGCCTAAACCCACCACTAGTAGATATTGTCCTCTTTGGGTTTTCCCTTCTGAGCTTTCCCTCAAGATTTTAAAACGTGTCTACTATGGAGAGGGTCTAGTCCTACTCCGACTAGTGTCTCGCACCGTTCGGTGACTGGCTCTGGTACCCTTTGTAACAACCCAAGCCCACCGCTAGTGGATATCATCCTCTTTGAGTTTTCCTTTTCGGGCTTCCCCTCAAGGTTTTTAAAACGCGTCTACTAGGGAGAGGTTTCCACACCCTTATACGGAATGCTTCGTTCTCCTCTCCAACCGATGTGGAATTTCATAGATAAGGAATCACTCCAAGGAAAAGTAAAATTTCAATTACCTTGTTGATTAAATATCTCAAGGCAAGAACACTTGATTGAGATTCAAATCACTCCACAAGCAAGATCGATCATGCCAAGCTTGAATGATTCTAAACAAGCAACCTAAACTACATAGAATTGTATAGAAACTAAGGAAAGGTAACAACACTTGGCCCTAATTATAACGAAACATCCTAAACCCACCGCTAGTAGATATTGTCCTCCTTTGGGCTTTCCCTTTGGAGCTTCCCCTCAAGGCTTTAAAATGCGTCTACTATGGAGAGGGTCTAGTCCTACTCCAACCAGTGCCTCGCACCATCCGGTGACTGGCTCTGGTACCCTTTGTAACAGCCCAAGCCCACCGCTAGCGGATATCATCCTCTTTGGGCTTTCCTTTTCGGGCTTCCCCTCAAGGTTTTTAAAACGTGTCTATTAGGGAGAGGTTTCCACACCCTTATAAGGAATGTTTCGTTCTCCACTCCAACCGATGTGGGATTTCACAGATAAGGAATCACTCCAAGGGAAAGTCAAGGGAAAGTAAAATTTCAATTACCTCATTGATCAAATAACTCAAAGCAAGATCGATCAGGTAAGCTTAAATGCTTCTAAACATGAAATCTAAACTACGTAGAATTACAAAGATCACCCCTAAATCAGAGAAGACATCACATGTTCCGTTCTAAAGTTTCAAGAACCTCGTAAATCCCAAATGCCAAACACTCATAACCTACAGGGTCAACATAATCATAATATCCTTAAAACTTACAAAATCATTGCAATAAACAGAGAATCCAATTTCAAGGAAGACAATTAAACAGACACTAGATTTTGAGCTAAAAAAGAAGGACAACCTTATCAAGCTTGTCATAGGCCTCCACACTCTTGGGAACCAAGCCAGCCAACACATGCTTAGGAATATTGCTAGTAAGCCATTTGGGCCATCCATCCACCACCACCTCACTCTTCTCTAAACCTAATCCGCCATTACCGCCGCCGCCATCACAACCGTGGGAGTTCACTGCTTCAGAGGCCTCCCTGTTGACAAATCTCCTCTGCGCCGCTGGCCTCCGATGAGCATTAAAATCCCCAATCCCAACATACCCATTTTCCAATTTCAGGCTCTGAATTCCCCCATTAGGTGAATTCATCGAATGCTTCGCTTGCGCGCAGCCCATCGATTTGGGGGAGAAAATTAGGGTTTGGAATTTGAGGAAAAGGGGATGATGAGAAGCATTTGGAGTGATGGATATGGATGGGGAAAAGAAGACGAGCTTGGCTGTCCATGGCCGGCACTTTAGAGATCTTCTTCATAGCTTTCTCCGCTCAATGAGTGAAGAGGATTGTAGGCAACAACTTTTGTTCATTGATAATTTTGAGAGAGAATCGAAAGCGGAAATTGCCGTGCTGGGATTTGAGAGAAAAATGGAATGATGAATGATCGAATCCAATGATGGCGAATGATGATGAACGCTAATTTGAAGTTTGATCCATTTGCGTTAATTTACAAAATTTACTAGTCACTCCTCTTTTCGATGAACTTCTATTGCAAAGACGATTCGTAGGCGCATTTCTAAGCAACACAAAACGAAGAGGATTTCGGTTGAGAAGGTTTGTTTAAATTACAAACAGATCAAAATAGTAATAAATGGAAATCTCTGTCATAACAGTTAAAATATCTAGATATTTGTATTTAATAAAATATTAAATAATATATATGCTAAACTATAATTTAATATTAAATATCTTTAACACTCCCGAAAGCTGAGCGTCGGATTTGAATGAACATGAAGCTTGGATCTAAAAAATTCAAAGAGAAATCGAGAAATACTTTTTGTGAAGATGTCAACAACCTGATTCGGAGGAGGCATAGATGAACACTTTCTTGCCCATCGAAAACTGCGGAGGGATCGTCGCTTAGCGGCGATGCTGCTTTGGCTTGGGAGAGAATACGCCTAACCCATGAAGAGCGATCGTTGCTCAGAAACGATGCTGGGCTTCGATGATAATATTTCTAACCCAAGAAGTAGAAGGGGGAAACCTAGAGCAAGGGACAAAGACAATGTTGAAGCCGGAAGAGTCGTCACAGTGGGCAAAGAAGCCAATTTTAGCAAGAACGGAGGCGACGACTTGGTTGGCAAAGAGGCCAGTGCGACACTAAGATTTCGAAGGTAAATCTTTGTAGAAGGTCGATAGCCTTCTCGAGATTATGTATATTTTCGATGAGAATGTTGATGAGGATCATGAGGTTAGGGTTTTTGTGAATGTTGAAGAGAAGATTGGGAAGAAAATGAAAGATGCTATATTGGTTAAGGAAAAATCGATTGGGTTGGAAAAGGTGAGGTTGTATGTACAAAGTATGGCAAAGGGTGATTTGGAGGTCAAAATGGTGGAGCCAAAAAGTAATCAATCGGGTCCGCTAGCAGCAGCCATGGCGACTGCCCCTGCGGCGTCAAAGCCAACAATGGTCGTGGAGAAAAATAGTAGAATATTCAAAAGCCATTGAAAAGCCGAAAATGGCTCTAATAACATGGGAATGTTTGTTTAATCCACCACACCTAGATGATGTGTGAAAATTTTGTGTTTATAATCAAATAAATTACAAGAATATGGCAATTTAATAAAATATCAAATATAATATATATGGTAAACTATAATTTAGTATTAAATATCTTTACCAATAGGACTTGAAAATACATCAACTCAAAAATCATATAAAGAATCAACTCATGACCAATTTTGACATTGAAAAACATGAAAGTTTGTGTACACAAAAAGAAGACTAGACTGACGTCCCGGGACATGTTTTCCTATGTGACAATCCACATCTATCAAACACGCCCTCTCTTGACCCGTCACCTCATACACCTGGAAAGGAAAATATAGCAAAGATGATTATAAAAGTTATTTTTTAGTAAGCCACCTATTTGTAGGCTCTCATTGGCTCTAGAACGTTTAGTTCTAGTCTTAACCCCTGGTGCTATTCTGGTTCTCCATCCTTTCATTTAAACCTTGAGAGTTCCTTATGCTGAACTGTGAACGACCGGTGTCCCTCTATGAGGTCCATAATAGTCCCCCTCATTGAGGGGCACAACCCCTCCCTTATCCCATGTAGCTAATGGGTTGTATGACATGGGTCTCACGTTCACCATGCAAAACGACTAGGTTCAGTCGGTTAGATCAAAAACTCTTATTCTCCCACGAAGTTATAGACATCGTTCACACATCTAACGACCTAAGGACACTCTTAAGGTGGTTCTCGTATGTCGTGGTGATCTGTTAGGCTCATACGGGAAACGTTAGGTCAAAACTTAGTGGCTTGTCCCTCTAACCACAAATCCCTAGTCTTAACATAATACTGGATCATGAAAATTGAATGTGCACACATTAAATTATCTAGAATCAACAATACATAATTCATGCAAAATTAAACGTACATGCTCATCGGCGACAACATCCATCAACACCCAGAGCAAAAAGTTCACATATTCTTCCTTTCAGCATGAATTAATCACGTACATATGTATTTAACGGAAGCATAAAACACGATTACATTCTCATAGCATTTCACATTATTCATCCATACTCATATTACCTAAAATCATTTCATGAAAAATCTACAACCTAAGATGTTTTAGCACGCATGTGTGCATCCAAGCGATCCCTACAAGTATTTCTTCCTAAAAATTTGTACGGTGACTTATATGATTGATGCATGCCCTTTTGCTTAGCGTTTCTACACAAATAGGGTGCCCAAAAATATTGATTTTCCTCAATTAGGTCCTAATTCACATAAGAATAGGGTTTGAATTGAAATTAGGATGAAAATTGGGCAAACACGAGTCAAATAGGACAATATCGAACTTACATGGGTCGGCCATGCACTGGGGGAAGTTCTAGTCGTAGGCGTCACGCGCGTGTACTTTCTACAGACACGGGTTAGGTGTTCTGATTCGGGTCGGTTTGGTTCGCAGGTCAGCTGGTTCGGTTTGCTCGAGTTGGACCACGAGTTGGTTGGGGCAACGGGTTGTGGGTCAAAATTGGGTCAGCACGCAGGTTGTGGGTCGGAACGTAGGTTGCAAATGTCACGTGTTGTGGGTCGCTCCACTCGAGGTCTGACATGTGTCCGGTGGCTAATGGTGCCTCTCGTCGGTTAACACGTGGCACGCCGTCATCTTCTCTCTCTTCCTCACAGAAACAACACAATTTTTCGATTAGTTTTTCGTCGTTTGTCTCATTTTCATATCTCTCGATTTTGAACTCAAACCGAGATGATTCTTGAGAGAGATCTCAGATCTAAGGGAAGAAAGTTGATTTACTTACCTAACTCTTTGTTTCTCGAGTGTTCTTGGTCCTTGGTAGAAGGAGGTGTTTTTCGATCACTCAAATCCCAAGAACCTTGGCTGAGGATGAACTCCAGCGGTGTTATATGGTGTTTAGTTAGTCACTTTACATACATAGTTGTTTTTATTATTTCAAGGAAGGAAGAGATAGAGTAAGAAAATCCCCTTTCATACTTAGAGCTCCGTTGAAATGATATTTGAAGGTAATAGAAGGGTTATGAATAATTTCTTTTAGAGTCTTGTTGGTAGAAATTACAAAACGATTATGAAAGTAATCATTATGCATGTCCCTCGAAGGAGGGAGCTAAAATTCACCACAAAATTCAACAACTTATCTATTTAAATTCTCCTAGCCGAATTGTCCTCATTATTATTGATTTTCTCGTTGCTCTTTATTTTGCGATAACGTCATTCCGTGTATATTTTGTTTAGATATGTTACACTCATCAACACACAATAACACTTAAAACTCGACTAATCTTCAATAACAAAAGTAACCAAAAAATAGGTTTTACGTGGAATCGATAATGTACTTATTACATGCTATTGATGATAGTGTATACTTGTACTTATTCTTGTGAATTTCACACTATTTTACTATATACATTCACAAGACATCGGTCATGATGGTATGTCACAAGTTGTATTACACATTCATATTTTACGACACTTCATGTATATATATGTGTGTTTCCGAGCCATGATGATCAGGTAATGTAAAGAGATAGGCAATATGACTCTGCTGTTAGAGTCGCAATATGGTCATAATTATATGAAATTCTTTAAGAGATGTGATGAACGTGATGGAAGTTAAGACCATGAAACTTTAGAATAATTGTGGCGTGATTCATGACATGGTACAGTCATAGGATGCTAGCAAAATTTAGAAAATTTGGTGATATGGCCATGAGAGGGTTGTGATATGGCCCGTATGGTGTAAGGTGTGCTTGCATATTTACATTTTCCGTCCACCATAGTAAAGTCACCACTCACACTAGTTTGACCTATAGAAAAGATCAGGATAATGGCAAATTATTATAAATTTATAACAACTTATTTAAATACATTTTTATTTCATTTTTACAAATAAAAGTTAATAAATAAATAAATTACTTATTTACATTATTAATTAATTAGCTAACAATATCTTAGACATAATCATTAATTAATTAATTAAGATGAGTTAACTTAAAAAAATGTTTTTCATTAATTATAACTCATTACTTATTGAACGTTTATTTGGACTAATTTTAATTAGCTCATTTATATATCATAACTTTAAAGCATAATTGTAATTAATAACAATGAACTAAGTGATTTGCAATTTACTAATTGGGAGACAAACATTGTTTTCACTTTTGTCTCTCATCCAAACTCTGTTCTTTGCCAAAAATATTAAATAGAGAAAATTCGTTTAAAATCTGTTATAACTGGAACTGTGTTGAGGATTATTGGGAGGGAGACCCACGTTAACTAATTTAGAGAATGATTATGAATTTATAAGTAAGGAATACATCTACATTGGTACGAGTCTTTTTGGGAGAGCCCAAAGAAAAGTCATGAGAACTTATGCTCAAAGTTAATACCATTGTGGAAATCTGTGATTCATAACATGGTATCATGTGATTCATAACATGGTATCAATAGTCATGCCCTTAATTTATGTCAATAGAATCTTCAAATGCCAAACAAAGAAGTTGTGAGCCTCGAAGGTGTAGTCAAAAGTGACTCAAGTGTCGAACAAAGGGTGTACTTTGTTCGAGGGCCCCATAGGCCTCAAGGGAGGCTCTATAATGTACTTTGTTTGACATGAGTTTATAAGTAAGGAATACATCTCCATTGGTATAAGGTATTTTGGGGAAGCCCAAAACAAAGCTATGAGAACTAGTCACGAGAACTTATGCTCAAAGTGGACAATATCATACCATTGTAGAGATCCGTGATTCCTAACAAATCCTTCTAAAAATTTCTAAGAACTGGCCATGAAAACGTAATTGATTATTTAAAGTTTATGACGAATTATCAGAGTAAAAATACCACTTTACAACAGATCAAGTAAAGAATGAGAAATCAAACCTGCCTCTATGTTTATGGGGTTGATACAAACTGATTGCTGATACTACCACACCCCCCCCATTGTATTATCTATGCAGGTCCACGACCCGATCCTCATCGAGCAAGGAAAGATCTCGCCAAAGAGCAATATTTTTCTTTATTCTTTTTATACTCGTTGTAACGCAGGAAGAAATAACGAAGGTAATCAAAATCAATTGGAGACATCCTTGCCTAAAAAGTATAATTAAGTGAATGAACATAGAACATAAAACATTTGGGTCAAATAGTATGGAAGGTCAATGGATGAAGTAAGATACCTGTATAAGCGCCCATAAAGCCCAATACAAGTGTGAAGCCAGCATGAATATGTTTGACTCCACGTAGAGAGCTTCAAGATCTTCTTGGGAAACCTTCCACGAAAATACAGTAGTTCAAATTAGTATAGAAAATGATTGCTAAAAAGTACAATGTCTCTGCAGATCCTCGAAGCGTCAGAGAACTAATATATTCTGGTACTCTACATTTACATTCCATCCATGTTCGAATTATCGTAATCATAAATTTGAGATTAATAAGTTATATAACATATGTTCTCAAAAAAGGGAGTGATAAAAAAAAAAAGAGAACGAAAAGGAAAAAAGATTACTGCCTAGGGTAGAGTACCAATTCAGTTTAAGCAAAGAATTGGAAGCCCATAACATTAGAAACCACGACTCTCCACAATGGTATGATATTGTCTACTTTGAGTATAAGGTCTCATGGGTTCGCTTTTGGTTTCCCCAAAAAGCCTCATACCAATGGAGATGTATTCCTTGCTCTTAATTAGTCGAGGTGGGACTTTTCTCCCAACAATCCTCAACAATCCTCCCCTCATACAAAGTACAGTTATAGAGTCTCCCCTGAGGCCTTGACTCCTTCTCTGGAGCCCTCAAACAAAATACACCCTTTGTTCGACACTTAAGTCACTTTTGACTACACCTTTGAGGCTTACAACTTCTTTGTTCGGCATTTGAGGATTCTATTGGCATGGTTAGTTAAGAGCATGACTCCAATACCATGTTAGAAACCATGGACCTCCACAATAGTATGGTATTGTCCACTTTGAACATAAGCTCTCATGGCTTTGCTTTTGGCTTCCCGAAAAGGCCTCATACCAATGGAGATGTATTCCTTACTCTTAATTAGTCAATGTGGGACTTCTCTCCCAACCATCCTCAACATAAAATGCATGAAAAAGAATTAAGAGAAGAAGATTCGTGAGAATGAGCATAAAACCTCAATCCTACAGCGTATGGTGTTGAGGCTCAAAGTAAGATAAGGAAAGCGTTCATGGCAGAGGTCATCATGGGTTGATGAAAAAGTCAACCAGATTCTAGACTTTTTAAACATACATCAACAGAATGCATGAATCTTTGAGCTAAAATGAAATGAGTATTTCTGTCAACGCACCTCGTCTGGTTCTTCAGGTTGTAAATAATGCCTGAAGAAATGATACTGTTCCTCCTTGGACGGATAACTGCTCAGCAATTGATGAAACTATAGTCAAACTTCAATTTTCCTATATTTTAGACGGAAAATTTACAGATGAAAAGAAGATTAAGAACCTACCAGCTGTAGTCACAGTCGTAGCCTGCATATTCATTGAAGTGATTGCCAATGTCGAAGCCTCTGTAATTGTATGATCCATACTCGAAATCAATGAAGTAGAGTCGTTCTGCATGTTAGTAAGATGAGCAATATGAGGTCAATATGATGAGAATCTTATTGGGGGAAAGCAGAGAAGTCCAACTAAAGTTCACAGCCAATCAATCCTTGGTCGTCAAGTTCCCTCTCAGCCTAGTGAGGGAATCAAATTGCTAACCAGAAGAAGATCCACATTCGAAGTCCTAACGTCCACATTACTACCATTATATCTTACTCCGGCATCTCATAAGTTGTTCATTCTCAACAGTCAAAGACATGCTAATGTCCCTTGCACAACTATTTGGAAAGTATAAAAGATCTTATTTAATATCCTTAATATTTGCAATATGAAAGCACATCTTCATAATTCATATCATAAGGGAATAATAATAATATGGAAAATGGAGAAGGATATATAGACGAGAGTACATGAGAGAGCGGGGGGAGTACATATATATTGTTATATGAGAGAAGAAAGTAATATATGGTAATGGAGAATTTGAAGGAATCTAGGGAAGAAGTGGAATGTAGTATTATAGGTGGTTACCTTCTTCCTCATTTAGCATTAGGTTCCCAGAAAGCAGGTCATTGTGCGAAAACACAACGGGTGCATCAAGGAGGCTTGTTAGTTCCTGTTCAATCAAGTTGCATCAATAAACAGACTCTTTTCCAAAGCAGATGGTCACTCAAAAAATAGTCAAAAGCTATTACAAAGAATCAATAAAATGGCTCTATGCAAGAGACTACCTTAATCTCAAGTACTTCATTGTGAATTTCCGTAAAAGAAATTGAATCGTATATACATTGCTTCTCGGTATCATCAAATTGCAGTGCAGAGGCTGAAAGTCAACAATGAGAAACGTGAAAACCAGTTCAAAAGAAAATAGAATATTCAACTGCATGAGGGGTCCTCTGACCAGAAGAAGCTTGTTATTGGTTGAAGAAAAATAACCTTTCCCGTAACATTTAAAAATTTCGATCCATAACTGAGGTTCTGTAGAACCTGGAATATACACTTTGTGGAATTTATTAAGCTGTTTAGCAATTTCTGCAGCTAGCTCTGGCTTTCTTATATCTGCAAAACCAAGCAAAATTAACAAAATATTTGTTATTAATCATAGGATTCAAAAGATTCTCCCATAGAGAAAAAAAAAAAAACAATAGGACATGACACATGAAAACGTAAGAGACTGAAGGGGGAAGCAGTTCCAAGATAAACACACAAGCAACTCTATTGAAAGTAAAAAAGATGGATGACAAATTAAGGGTTAAAGATCCCAAATTGATGTCCACACTGAATCAGGATATAGCTCGGTTTAGTCCATGTAATAATGGCTAAGCCAATTGGTCTTTTCTAATCAACCTCCAAAACAAACCAATATTCATTGTAAACGAAAAAAATGCATCTTAAAGTATCCTACACAACATTACCTTCAAGTCTGATGAAACCACACATCTCCTAAGACAGGCTATCATTCTCCAAACAATGTCCTTCAGCCCAATTCAGCCCAATCAAGAGCTATTTTTTAAAAAACAAGAAACGAAACTTTTCATTGAACACATGAAAAGAGACTAATGCTCAAATATAGGAGCTCTAAAAGGTAATAGGAAGTATGTCTGGTAAAGAGAAAACAAATACAAGCTAAAATAAAGAACACCGTAGGAAATTATGAGAGCAGCTGGGGCAATGCAAAGCAGCCGACAACAGGATCCCTCCAACAGATAAACTTCATAAATGATGCAAAAGGAACTGCTAAGAGAAGGAGAAAACTTCCAACAAAGGGCCTCGGTAAAAAAGAAATCAAATGGATTCAAGGGGGCTTTTAGAGAACATATCAATAATGAAAGAATAAATAGGAGCATTCGGTTTCTTCTTCTTTTCTTCCTTAAACCTTCCGAAAAAGAAGAATCTTACAGCTTAGAAGCTTTGGAGCCTTGAATGCGGAGACTTGAAACTAACGTTAAAACAAACTTAGTGCTGATTGAGGATTCAAAAAGACTTTCAATAGAGAGCCAAACTCACAGCTTAGAAGGTTTGAAGCCTTGAATGAGATAGAGACTAGAAATTGACGTCAAAACAAACTGACTCGGTGCTTGTGCTATTTGGATGTTGCCTTGGGATGATCTAGTTACTGCCACGAGGTGAAGAGTAAGCTCTAGTTGTTAGTAGTAGACATTGAAGGGATGCTCAAGTGTGAAACTTTGTTTGAGGGAAGGAGTGTTTAGAGCAAACAAATTCTCATATTGACCAAGGAAAGGAGAGCTCTATGGTACATAAGTAAGGATAATTATCTCCATTAATATGAAGCACTTTGGGTGGTTCCAAAAGTAACGTCACGAGGGTTTAAGCCCAAAGCAGACAGTATAATACTATTGTGTAGATGTAGCAACATCCACATAACTTCACCTGTTGGACGGTTCATTTATCTCATAAAGAGAAATTGGATCTATTCTAGGAGACATCTTAAAAGGGAAATTGTCCAAATAATGGCAAGCCTCAAAAGACTAAAGAAATTCTTTAGTATTTCCCGCAAACAATTCCATCCAGGGAAATTGTCCAAATAATGGCAGGCACATTGATCAACTTTCGTCCTCCAAAATGATGCCACACAAAATAGACAACTTGCTAACCATTGACAGAGTTGAATTTGGAGAGACGGGAGGTGTCAACCTCATCATATCTTGTGTAAAGAAATAAGCTTTCTTTGGAAGCTGCTATAATTCAACTAAAGCGTCTTCAACCCCATCGCAAATCTGAGGGATAGGGGAATTACCTAGTTGTACTTCACATTTCAATATATAGAACATATCAATTTCATACCAAATGCAAAAACAATTATCACATATACAACGGCTTCAAACCTCCATAATTTGGGATCAACTTAATAATGTAAAAACAAAAAATAACCACGAACGAAATCTAAAAAGAACTAGATTAATCGAACACTAGATAGAATAGTAGGCTTAAGGAAAGAAAATTTTGGATGAAGGAAGGAAACACGAAAGAAGATTATTATCTCCATTGGTATGAGGTCTTTTGGATAGCTCTAAAAACAAAGTCACTAGAGTTTATACTCAAAATGAACAATATCATACCATTGTATAGATATGTAGAGAGGGGTCTTTTGTCCTTATCAATTGGCAGAAAAGTAAGAGGCCTTGTGTTTAAACTCCAGTAACCCTTGTAATATCATTTTCTCTCGAATTAATATTTATTCCATTTGTTTGGCTTTTTACAAATTTTCATGCCCACAAGTAAAGAGCAGTGTTGAAGTATTGATATAATTAAATATAATGCATCCTATTAGTTTAAGATTGTAATTGTGTGAGTTTAACGGTGACTTAACAAAGAGTATTTTCCAAGTCTCTCATTAAAAAAAAAAAAAAAAAAAAAAAAAAAGAAAAAAAAAAGTGTTTTTCTTACCTTGAAAGAGATGGTTGCTACATTCCTTGTGTTAGGTGCAAACAAACTCCAACATTGGCTAGGGAAGGGGCAAATCTATGATGTGACTGACCACAATCATCTCTATTAGTATGAAACTTTTTGGGTAGTTCCAAACGTAAAGTCATGAGGATTTATGTCCAAAGTGGAAATGACCACCCGTTTTATGATGGAAGAGTTTTTTGGATGCTTCTTATTAGGGAACAGCTTGAAGGACAGCATGGAAGGTGATAAAAGAAAAAAAAAATGACCTCCACTGGTATGATATTGTCCACAAACCTTCATGGTTTTCGTATGATATTGTCAACTTTGGACATAAACCTTCATGGTTTTGTTTTTGAAACCACCGAAAGACCTCATACCTCCTAGTCAATGTGGGACTTCGTTTGCACCTAACAATCCTCCCTTCAAACAAGGTGCCTCCTTTCATCCATCCACTCTCAATTGCCTACAAGAGTTTGCTCTTATCAAGGTCCAGAGCAAAATTAGACAGAGCATGACTACAGATCACATTGTTTGATAATACTAGGTGTGTATCACTGTCGCACTCTTAATCTCCTCTTCAAAATCATTGAGGATCTCACCAACACAGCTAGGTTGAGACCATGACTCTGATTCCAATTAAAGACAAAAGACCTCCATCTATCTTCACAATGGTATGAGGTTGTATATTATCTGAGAGTAATTATCAATTCCAACCAAAATCTGGGAGTGCAATGACAAGTAATGAATAAATGGCTGAGTTTCATGAGTAGTTTTACAGATGTGCAGCAATGTGGAGATAAAACCATGTGTGGCAAATGGAGCTGCATTCTCTCAAATGTCTTGATGCCATCGTGGCCAAGTTCCCAAAGGGAAAATTAACCTTCTTTGGATAAAAATCTGTCTATATCGCCTCTTGAAGAGGGTGTAGTGCTGTCCTACAGGTGTCAAGATCGATCAGTAGAGATTTAGTGGAGTAAAACCCCTTGTTATTCCAAATTCATGCGCATTAATCCCTGTAGTGTGTTAAATGAACCCTATTCAATAGGTCCATAAAATTAATCCATTCCTCAGTTTCGTCATCAGAGAGATTTCTCCTCAAATTCATATTCCACCCACCATGTTTCTCATTCCATGTGTCTTGACTGGATATATCTTTTTAAGAAAAGCCAGTGAGAAAAGACATGGGAACTGACGATCATGCCAAAATGAAGTGTTAGCTTATCTCCATTCCCCACTTTTTGTTTCAATCTTTCCCAGACGAGGTTTAATGGAAATTATATAGATCTCCATGGTCCCCTAAACCATCTTCTTCGTAAAGGTATCTTCATATCCACTTGGCTAATAAAGGTCTGTTCTTTTCTGCCAAATTTTGAAGCTCGAGGTCTCCACTAGGGACTTTATCTCATCTAACAAGATGAACTCCGGAATGGGATGTGCTTCCTTTACATAGGAACCTATGGAGTTTTTCAACCATAGAAGAAACTTTCAATGGGGTCTCGGAGAGAGACAAGTAATAAGTGGAAGATTCGAGAGTGCGGCTTGTAAAGTGTAAGATGACTCCCTTGGATATGTGTGAGTGATTTCATGAGTAGAGCCTTCTTTCAATATTCTCAACAACTGGGGTCCAAGAGGACCTAGTTCTTGGCTTTCTATATAAAGGGAGGCCTAGGTATAAATTCAGCCAATGTCCTTGTCTACAATCAAATTTGTTGGCTATTAATTCAACCTCATCTTGCTCTGTATTTACCCCAGTAATCTCAGATTTTTATGATCTATATTCAGTCTGGATGCCTTTTCAAAATAGTCAACAAGGCCAAGAAGGTTGTCAATTGCCATATTCTAGATGAAAAAATAATAGTGTCATTGGCAAATAGGAGGTGATTCATCTGAAGAGAATCTTTACCAATTTAATGTCACTAATAAAGCATGTTTCGATCAACCTTCTACGAAAACAATCCATGACAATAATAAAGAGGAAGCGTGAGAGAGGGTCACCATGTTGAAGGTTCTTGAGGCATATATCTTTCCTCTTGGGTAACCATTGATAATGATGGAGAAGTTTGGAGATGATATACACCCTTTGATCCACTTCCTCCCTGTTGTACCAAAACCCTTGGTATTGAGGATTAAATCAAGAAGATTTCAATCCACTTTGTCAAAAGCATTTTCAATATCAATTTAAACCACAATGCCCTTATTCTTCTTCTTGAAACATATCTCCGCCACTTCATTGGCAATCAATCAGGCATCAACAATTTGTCTACCCCCCACAAAAGATGATCGGTAATTAGTAATGGTGGAGAGGACTTTTTTGAGTTGTTCCAAAAGGACTCTAGCAATGATCTTGTAAAGGTAAGAGATTAGGCTAATAGGTATATAATCCCTGACTTCTCATGCATCCATCCTTTTTGGTATAAGGCAAATGTAAAAATGTAAAAATCTGCATTAAAATCATTCATTATTGAAGTAGGGACTGAGGGGTCAATTACCTTTTACCGTGTATAATAGAGTAGATATGCCTCACTAAAACTGTTTCTTACTTCCTCAAGAATCAGGAATAAGGGGTTGAAAGCCACTGAAGGATCGTGAAGAGACTTTTCTTTAATTATTGCATTTACATCAACAGACGTTACATTAATACCACATTCTTCAATTGGCAGATCATTAATCGTAGACGTACTGTAGATGAAGGAATCTCCTTATAAGTAATGACTGGTCATCAAGCAGCCCTTGGTAATTTAAACACATCAACCAATCATAAGTCGTTGATGCATAATCTCTAACCTTCCGAATTTAATAGGGCCGGAAACTCATCAATTCTTTCATATGTAGGGCCTTTTCACCTTTACTTGCTGACTTAACCCTTAAAAAATCCAAGGAATTCGAAAAGTCACTTTCAGTCAACTTCCTATAAAAAAATAGAGGATCAAAGGAAGGATCAAAATTCCTACTTTCATATAAGCTTCAGAGATATAAGAAGACCTCCAACGTGTTATCGTACTGCTTCAAAAGTGCCTTTCTTCCAATTGATAAAGGTAAATTTTAATTGATTTCCAACCTCCATTCTCTTCAACAAGATCTGAGTGAAATTGTTCTTCTCTTGAACACTTTTCAATCTTCAAATGAAATTTCCTAAGAGTTTCTTTTTCCATTTGATCCTTAATCTTTTAGAAATCTTCCTTCATCCATGTTGAGCAATGCTTTATCGATCATAAAAGGCTTGATCAAAACAGTGACCTCAAGAAATAACAAATAATTCAGTAAAACTCATGTTCACCACTTCATGATCATTTCTTAGCCAAATTGGTTGAGAAGATTTTAAAACTATTAAGATTTTTCAATTGGACATTGGACCTCAGATTTCCGTTCACCATCTCCACATAACTTCTGGAGACTGGAGTTGACAGACTCCTTAACCATGGGCAGCTTAGGCAGATTCTGTGATTTCTGAAATTATTCTCATACTTCTTTAGGAAGTCTTTCAACATACCCCATAAAATGAGCCAACCTTTTTTAGAAATTTCCACAAAGACTTGACTAAGCTTTCTTCCAAGCTCCTGATGATCGCTGTACTGCACACTCAGTGCTCCACCCTAGAGAAGATCTTCTTATTCATAAGCGATTTGTACCAAATTCATCCCCGGGGATTACCAGCTTGTTGACCATGTCTTCAACTGTCATTCTCTAACCAGCATAAATACTTATTGTTTACACAATAGCTCCTTGAATCTTTCACTCAAAACAAGGGTAAACCAGAAACAGAACTTAAAAAAAAAAGTAAGACCTGATGCTCAACTTGGAAGCCGAAGTCAGATAAAACTATTTAAACTTGGATGCATAAACTGATTAATCGGTTGAAGATCCAGTAGCTAAGAAAATACAAGATCAAAGGATGAACACCTAACTTAAATGCAGAAACTGATGAAGAAAAACCGGGGTTGAAGGGAAGAAGGAGAGGTGGGGGTGGGGGGGAGAAGGCGCAGGGTGCTGTGAGCATGAAGTACTTAAAGAATAAACTGGTTCTAAACCAATCAAGGGCTATTTGAATTACTACTACTGAAAAAATTAAGATTCTCAGGTGAAATGTTCAAAACCCAGCCGACATATTGCTGGACGTGAAAAACAAATTTAAGACCAAGATCTAACTATTAAAATGTACATATTAGTATTGAATTAATATTTCATTTCCTGTCTCTAATAGATCTTAACTACAAAGATTTCAACGTGGCCACTCTTAGATGAAATGCTACATAATGATCAACAATCTTCTATATTGAATGTTTGAACTGGATTGTGTGTAAATAAGGTCTACACCAGACAGATTCTCAATGCCTTCTTACCTGATGGTTCTAGCGTACGTGCATGAATAAATGACTGCACCATGCCATTTTTAAAAACTCCAAGAAGCTTGGCACCAAATCCTGCAGCTGAAAGATATTTGATTGCCTAATACAAGATTTCATGAGATTACAGAGTGAAGCCAAGTGAAAAATAAAAAAAATAGTTGCATTATTTGGACAATCAAATTCAAGATAAGAATAAAAAATACATGGTTGTATTATATAGATTGCACACTAGATTTCATGAAATCCACACGAACTTTCTTGAATCCTCTTGGTTCAAGACCATGCAAGTAAGGGATGTAAGACCATAATAGTCGTAGGAAAATCATTAAGAAAGTAAAATGGAACAAAAGACAAGGAAATTGTGGATGAGGAAAAAAAAATCATGATTTAAGAGATTCAGGCCTACACTACACCCTCTGAGCAACAAGTCCAATCAAGTGTCAAAATCTTGAAAGTCACAAGATCCAACCCCAGGCAATTCGCGCCTCTCTGTCAGGAACAGAATTTCCCACACAAAGCAGATAACTTACTCAATTACAGAGAGAAAAACAACTGGCACTCTCTTTAGCAAATATGAATTGATTACAGAGAAGAAGTCTTCAATACTTGTATGCACGCATAAAACAAAAACAAACAGAATACTACCTACCTTAAGAGTTGTATATAGACCACCCAGAACACCAAAATCAATTTTGCCGATCAGATCATTCACAAAACAATAATAATAATAACCACTTCGTAAATGTTGATTCAGTACTCAATTGCTAATGGTTAAAAAAAATTAGATATATATATTTGAATTCTGAACCAATATAGATCAGGTTTGAGCACAATAGGTTTCTGTCAAAGGTACAGTTTTTGATTGTCATGTACACATGAACGAACACCAAATGTACAGCATGAGAATATTTTCAAACATAGCTGAATTTTAGTTTACTGTTGATTAAATAGTGGCTAATTATGGTCATAAAGTATGAAGGTTATAACTCTTGAAATGTCTCGTGGAAGGTCAAGTGTTTTCATTTTGAGGCTATATAAAACCATGTATGTTATATTTCCAAAGGAGACTTGGAAAATGCAGTAAAAAGAGGATTTGTACTTTCCTTTAGTCAGGGACTAATTTTCTATGCAATTCTATGTAGTTTAGATTACATGTTTAGAATCATTCAAACTTGACATGATCAATCTTGCTTGTGAAGTGATTTGAATCTCAAAGAAGTAGTTTAGATTGCATGTTTAGAATCATTCAAGCTTGATATGATCAATCTTGCTTGTGGAGTGATTTGAATCTCAAAAAGTGTTCTTGCCTTGAAATATTTTATCAACAAGATAATTCGAGTTTTACTTTTTCCTTGGGGTGAAATCAAATTAACGGGGGAGTTTTAGCATTTGTGAACTAGGAGTTGCAAATTCAGGCGCTTACGAGGGTTCTTAGATTCAACTAGCTAGAGTTTCCATATCACATTAAGAACAAAACCTATATATCACCTTAAGAACAGTTAGCTTTCGATTCACAGAGTGCGTGGCTAGATTGCTTTAGGGTTGACTATGCAAAAAGATGATACATCATGACAGACAGAGGGAAAAGGTGTTGCCGACGTGAAGAACAACGACTAAAACCAAACACTACACGAAGCATACACAATAAACGGATATTTTCACACGCAATAATCAATCAAGAAGCATCGCAAATTACCTGAAGTTCCCGATCACGATTGATAACATAATCCGTGTTAGGTCCATATAGTCTGACGGTGGTGGAAACGTTACTACCATTTTCCTCCTCCACTGTAACCTTAAGCACTGCAGAAATCCACAAAAAATCCTTTCACATAACAGAAATCCACAAGCAACGAAGAAACAGTAGCCACAACCTCGAACACAGTCTTGCCGTAATCTAATTGAACGAAGAAATACATTGTGTAAGCGAACACTCACGCTGATTCGTGATCCCACCGGAGACCGTTTCAACAGAGAACCGAGAATCATCCAGCTCCGACCACTGCTTAAACAGATCCTTACACAGCTCGCTGCAATTAAGAAACCGATTCAGAACAAAAACATTCAAACAAACTTACAGAATCAACTCCGAGAAGCTGGGAGATGACATCATCAAATTCAAAAAAAAAAACAAAAACAAGAACCACTGTTCGTCCTGCTTCCAGTTCATCCAAAACACAACAGAAATAGACGCCATAAACAATCCGTATGTGGAAACAAGAAAGCAAATGAAAGAGGAACCAATACGAACATTATGCAAGGGATCATGGCGGGAAGAGGAAGACAATGGTCGATGGAAAGATTCGATAACTGATACGACTCGGTATTTCCATCTCCATTTCCTACAGATTCTTCCACATCCACGGAGCCATTGTAGATCTTCTCAGCCCCCATGATTTCTCAATCTTTTTTTTTTTTTTTTTTTTTTTTGGATTCAGCTATGAATCAACGCAAGAACAAAAGAACATAGATTCACGAACTTTTCTTGGAGATTTGAAAGCGCAATATTAATGGGAACATGTGCTCCTTCATCAACGATTCTGTTTTCTGTATGATCATAGCGACGATTCTCCACCGCACGATTAAAAATGTGTTTAACTTATTTGACTGTTATTGCTTAACTTTATTGTTATAATCGTCACATTAATGCGACCCAATTATTAAATTATTGAAAATATCTTATGACTTACATTTATAATTCCAATTTAAAATGGTTCATTTTAACCCGGACCACCTCGGCTCCTCTCTTCTCGAGAATTCATACATCCCTTATCAGTATATGGACAGCTATCTCTCGAGCACAGGTTTAGGTTCGGCCTCAATGGGCATACATCCCTTATCAGTATATGGACAGCTATCTCTCGAGCACAGGTTTAGGTTCGGCCTCAATGGGAAAATAAAACGGAGCACCTAACNACGTATCTTCACAGACCAAGAACTATGAGATCGCCCCTTTCATTCTGGGGTGACGGAGGGATCGTACCATTCGAGCCTTTTTTTTCATGCTTTGAGATCGCCCCTTTCATTCTGGGGTGACGGAGGGATCGTACCATTCGAGCCTTTTTTTTCATGCTTTTCCCGGGCCCCTTTCATTCTGGGGTGACGGAGGGATCGTACCATTCGAGCCTTTTTTTTCATGCTTTTCCCGGAGGTCTGGAGAAAGCTCCAATCAATAGGATTTTCTTAATCCTCCCTTCCCGAAAGCGAAATTACCGTTCGATGTTCGTTACAAAACCGCTCGGGATGCTTTTGTCATTATATTCAAAAATACTATCTCCATTGGTATTAGCGCGTTTAAGAGTTTATACTCAAATACGACAATATCATATTACTATGGAGATCTTTTATTCGGGTCAATTAGCATCAGAGTAACATTGGTATAAGTTTGTCTAATCTCTTGAAATTCTTAGTATACTCTGTGTAATGCCCCTAATTTTCTTACCTAAATTAGAGACGTCATTACATACATTTTTTTGATATATGTGAAAAATTTAATGAAGTCGTTTAAACGAAATCACCGTCATCCGTGCAGAGTCGTTTTAACCTTTACCTCAAATATAAGAGGAAATACTCAGTACGTAATGCAATCGCACACGTACATGATGGGACCTATCTTTTTTGAACAACATAGCATGACTTTGAGCTCTTTTCAAACCAGACACGGTTGGATGTGGTGTATTTCCCCACACATGACCCACGCACGCGCACATGGACCCACCAGGATAGGCTTGTATACGTACCCCTAGACCTAGCTTGTCGAACTAAACGCGTTAACATGTCATCGGACACCATAGAAGGAAAAACTCACATGATATCATGGCGAACATAAATATCGAAAGGTACACGTCTATATTAACATAACATAAGGTAAAAGTATTCAAATGCACATGACATACATAAATATATGAGGTCCCCATGATTTAATATAGTCGTTTACTTCTTTGGCTTTAATCGGAGTTCCTAAATACCTTCAACATCCAATTTACCCTATACGGACTAGTGCCACAACACTATGATATATCAGGGAACTTAGTTTACCTAAACGTATTGAATATTTCCAACTTTTAGCTCAAAAATACTTAATTTGAGTAAATAGTAGTCTTACGGGCCTCAAATACCCTTAATAGGATAAAAAAAACAACTTCGGGAGGGTTGAAAATGTGAGAACGAGTCCGAAAACCCTTTACCGAGCTAAATAAGCCTTAACTCAAGTCGTCGAGCTGTTAAGCAGGTTGAGATGACCACAACTAGTGGGCAGGACACATCCTGCACGTGTGGTGACTAGGAAATGCGCGTGGGTCATCGCTCGAGTCGAACTGCTAACTTCAGGTTATAATAAGGTCAATATCAAAATCGGAGAAAAAATAATCGAACTGAGGTCGAACAATCGAAAAAGGAGCTCACCACGTGTCATACGCACGAACCACGCACTTGGAGAGTGTCCCATGTGTCTCAGTCATGTTTGTTTAGGACGTGTTGTCCATGGCCGGAAGACCGTTCCAAACCCCTTTTACTTACTTTCATGTAAGATAAGTTTTTACTATTCTTAGTGTGTTAATACGAGGGTGTATGACCGATAACGAAAATCATGTCTACACTCGTCAGGGTTAAAATGCCCCAAAATGTACTATAGGGAATATGACTAATTGTCGATTCTTCGTACCCGGGTTATATTTATCAAACCTATTGTTATTGTTTATTCGCTTTTTGCTTATAACATTGATTTCTTTCAAATTATTTTCAACGCATTTCTTTCGCTTACGTTTTCTAATATATTTCTTTCAAACGTGACACAAGACTCAATTATATACTAAGATTGTCCACAAAGTCCAGCTTTTATACGACTAACTTATTCACAGGGTTAGAATAAGCGTCACTACTACAAGAACGCGATTGTGACACTATGCACGCATCCACCCACAAGGACAAACATGCCTCGGGAAGGGGTATGCGCTCTCAGCATAGCACGTGGTCCAGCTGGTTAACTACTTTGACCCATGCAACGCGCATTTGGTCCAAATAAAGAAATAAATAATGTTTTTAAAAACGATGTAAAAAAAAAAAAAATTCAAACACTCTCCTCAAGAATTTAAAATATATTTATGTAATCGGATAAAATTTGTCCGTTAATAATATATGAATTTGGTTAGTAGTATATTTTCTAATTGGTCCATTTTTAATGGAACAAAATAAATGAACGAATAAAATAAAGGAAAAAATGAACGAGTGAAGCACTCTATATTTCAAAAACATCAATGTAATCGGCTATATTTTAAAAATATACACAGTAGGGATGTTAAATTCAACCCGACAACCTGGACCAACCTAACCCGAACTATAAGGGTTGGATTGGGTTGATTAGCATTTCAGGTAGGGTTAGGTTCATTTTTCTGAACCTGAACTGAATTGGTTCGGTTTTGAGTTCATGAACAAAGCTTTCGAGTTGACCCGAGCCAAATAAAAATATATATAACATACTAAGGGACTAAGGCCGGTTCAGGGACACTCATGCTCGAATTCGAGCCAGGCAAATATATGTTTCTTTTTATTATTTTGTTATTTTATTATTTTTAATTTCTTTGTTTCGTTTATTTTATTATTTTTAATTAATTTTTTTGTTTTGTTTATATTATTTTGTTATTTTATTATTTTTAATTTCTTTGTTTTGTTTATATTATTATGTTATTTTATTATTTTTAATTTCTTTGTTTTGTTTATATTATTTTGTTATTTTATTATTTTTAATTTCTTTGTTTTGTTTATATTATTTTCTTATTTTTAATTTGCAATTCAGAAGTATATTAATACATTTTTGTTAATGTTACTCTATATTTTAAATTGAAATTCTAATTATTTATTATCTATGGGAATATTATTATATAACAATTTATATATTTTTATTTTTTTAATAGTTTAGTACCAGCCTATTTCAATTAAAATATTTTTATATATTTTTTAATTTTGTTATATACAATATCTTTAAACTAATTATTTTTATGATTTATTTAATTTCAAGATCTATCTTTATATTTTTTTTGTTATTTAACTAATTTTCAAAATGTTGGTATTTAGTTGTCTTTAGTTATATGACAATGTTGAACTATGTTAATATGTTACAATTTTTGCTCCTTGTTTTTTATTAAATTTGTTTTTTTTTTTTTTTCGTCAATAGTTAATAGATTTGTATTTAGTTGTGAACTTTTAATATATTTTATCTAAGATTTATTCGAATAATGAAGATAAATAAAACTTAAAAAAAAATTGACAACACAACCCGAAAATAGAGGGTTGGGTTGGGTTGGGTTGTCAAAAGTTTTAGGTTGGGTTACCCATCCAACCAACCCGAACTTTTGAGTTGGGTCAAAAAAATCCTCCAACCCCACCCAACCCGGACCATGTACACCCGTAATACACGGTAATTTTAGTCATCAACTCCAAATTCCTAATTTTTTATATTAGAAATTTAGAATAGCATTTTGACAATGTTCTTAAAAACCAGGTACCTCAATTTATTTATTTAATGAGTGAAATTAATTAATTAATTTATTTTTTATTTTTATATAAGAGATAATTTCATTAATGAGTGAAATTTACATTAGGGATTGCCATGATTAGATAGTTTGGTAAACAGGCTTTTCTATAATAGGGCTTTTGCATTCTTGAAAGGGGGTACGTTAAGGCGGGCTTTTGCATTCTTGAAAGGGGGTACGTTAAGGCGGGCTTTTGCATTCTTGAGAGGGGGAACGTTAAGGCGGGCTTTTGCATTCTTGAGAGGAGTACGTTAAGGCGGGCTTTTGCATTCTTGAAAGGGGTACGTTAAAGCCATATCCAAAAAATCCCCTTGACTTTGTGATTCATTTTCTTTCTTGCATAGTAGACACAAGATTGGAGAGAGTGATGTAAGACATTATTTTTTAAAGATTTTCACTCGTACTAATGGCTTTATGCGCTATTTCCCAAAGGATGAGCTTCACCTAAAAGGTCGATTTCCGTCTCACCTATCTGAATTTATGCAAAAAAAAAAAAAAAAAAAAAAAAAGGGATTTGAACTTCACTTTTTACCTTCTAGCATCCTATCTGAAATATCAAGACATTGAAAACATTTGATCTTGAAGAGAGCACGAGAGAGTAGAGTACTATATAATTCCATCAGGATGGTACCATTTGGGGAACTTGGGACAACAAATGAATATTCATTATACAGCAAACGACAACAGAAGGAATATACTGAAGATAGTGTACAACGGATGAAGTCTTACAAATGACAATAATAATAAACAGAGAGCACACGTAGGAACAAAACTGAAAACTGGAATGGTTGATGAACGGTGGTGATCGATCGAGTGGGAGATGTAACACCATTGAATGAAGTTGTCGTCATGGTCGTGACTTATCTGGATTGCGAGTATCGACAAAGAATGTTGAGCAAAGGAGACAGACATGCATGTTCCTTTGTTTTAGAAAGTTGCCCTGTTTCTTGAAGCATCCTAAAGAATTTTGGACATGAGACAAGCTACATAATTGCACAAGAACAGCTTCGCTTGTTTTCACTATCGAACTCGTCGTCCGAAAGATCTGCTTCACTGGCAATTGAACCAGGTAACAATTAGAAAGAGAGACTGAATCATAAGAACACATTCCAGGGAGATGAGAGATGAAACAAAAACAGGACAAATACGAAATGAGAGAAGCATAGTTTCAATGTGCAAATAAATCTTCAACTCTGAGCAAATTTACTTCAAACAGACTCAACCGATTCGAGAAAGAAAACGACATTCTAATTTCAAAACTTGAGATGAATAATATGACATCATTCAGCAGCAAGAACTTTCCAGGCGATGGCATTCAAACAAAAGAAGGATATCACGGTACTGCGAGAGAATTCATCAAATGTGTTCTCCATGAACATGCGTAAATGTAAATCTGAACGAGCAAAAATCACTTCAAAGTTAATTCCAAGTTTTTTAACTTTGGGTACTGGAATGATTTAACTCCTCAACTTTAATAAATGAAATTAATGAATTAATCTTCGACGGTTATGAGTGAGGATTGTTGAGGATCATTGGAAAAGGAGACCTACATCGGCTAATTAAGGGGGTGATCATGGGTTTACAAGTAAGGAATACATCTCCATTAGCATGAGCCCTTTTAGGAAAACCAAAAGCAAAGTCATGAAAGCTAATGCTCAAAGTGAACAATGTCATACTATTATGAAGGGTCGTGGTTTTTAACAAGGAGAAATGCAGCGTCGATGACTTCTATACCATTGGAAACAACCATTAGTTTTTATAAAGGATACTTCTCAGTGAAATGTGTGTAGAACTAAAAAAAGTATTTACTAATAAATCATTGAAATATTGGAAGGTGTCTCTTTAACTCGTAAAAGATGGATGTATTATGATGATAACAAGAGTGTGTGCTAAGAGATTAGTGAGAGAACTATGTGCGGAGAAAAGATAGCACATGGGCACAGTTAATGAGAATTAAGAGTTTTATGTGTAAATAGAAGTAAATGATGAAAGAAATATGCGTTGTAAGAGATTAAAACATCATAAACACACTTTTAATCATAATTAAATCATTCTCAATCATTCATTACATGGAACCATTAGCAAAACAAGAAAACAAGAAGTATAGGTTTCAGAACATTGTTAGAGCTAAATGCAAAGACTAGAAAAGTATACAAAGATTTACTTCTAATTGCCGAGTTCCTAATACAACCCATCAATTGGACAACTCCATGACCTTAAATGCAAGCCGTATGAAGGAAAATAGAGGAAACTAATAAATAACGTTGATCTATTTGGTTAATTGGTGTCCATCAGTATGGTTTTTATAACTTCAAAATTGATGTGTGTGTATATATACATATTTCTGAAAAGAAGCATGAATATAAAATTAAATTTACCGTAACCTACCAACTTAAGCTTTTTGGTTGCAAACCTGACCCTTTAGCAACTTCCTATCCTTCCATCACCTCTCCCTATGCTACACCTGTAGCTAGCTATCTAAAAGTATCACAGACTAAGAGTCCGTGTAAACCATGAAAGCTTGCTGACATAATAGCACATTCTTACATCACTATCTAACTTCTACTTATGTAATCTTCCAACCCCATGCAATCTCTTGCCCCTGCCCTTCAAATTTTGAACTTCAACTTTTCCTCTCTATCAGTGTCCTAAAGCTAGAGCTTTATGCAAACCAGAAGTAATCAGAATCTAGATCACCCAGAACCAGTATATAATCTCTATAAAAGTGATGTGGTTCAAGACAGTTTAGTATTCAAATTGTCATCCACTTCAGTTTAGACTGACTATGCATACACACAGAAGAAACAAATATTTCATTGATAAACTAAAACATACAAATGGGAAGGTACTTCCAATCAAATGGATTACGAAAAGTCCATCCAGTCTTTCATAAGATAAATTAAGATGCACTATGTGAATGGAAAGATAAAATATTTAGACCAACCCAATGTCATCATAAAAACATTACCTAGGAATCTACCAAAGGGCAGAAATTTGTGTGAGGCCTCCGGTTAATTATACTTACATCAGGAGAAGTCTAGAAGGAACTAATTAGTATTTCTTTGTTAACTGCGTACATCCATATTATCTACAAGCTTTTATATTTTGGGGTGTTAAGTTTTACTGGACTTATGTTGGGTGTTAGCTGTATTTGGGCCTGGGTTTTGTTGGGCCCTTAGTATTGTTGTTGGTATTTAGTTTTCTGTTAGGCTTGTAAATTGTAAGTTGGCAGATACCATTTTGGTAAGAACTAGAGTTCTATCCGTTGTTTCTTATCCCAAAATAGTCTGCCAGTTCTATTTTGATCCCTCAACTCAGATGTCTACTTTTTGGTTCCTAAAGTAGGCATAAAACTACTTCAGTAGTTATTAATTTTTTTTGTTGACCATTCAACAAAATTTTGAATTTGTTTAGAAACTCAACACTTGACATATATATGGTTTCTACCCGTCGTTCATGCAGATATTACTTAATAAACAAACAAAAGACGAACCCAAGTCTAACATAGGGTAAATAATTTATATAAAAAAATTATCTAAAGGATTAAATGACTATTTTTCAAAGTTCAGGAACTAAAACAAAATGAGTTTATAGGTGAAAATGAAAAAGCATAAAAGTTTAAGAACCAAAATAGGATTGAAATCAAAGTGTTCCATAAGAGTAGCCTCATTTTTTCCTTCGTTAATGCAATTCCAAAGCCTCCAGGATCTTTTGAAAGAGTGTCTGGGTTGCATGTTACTTGGATAGCAGCTTCCATATGTTCGTGGAGATTCTATCCACCATTTTGCAAGTGGGCTTTGGGATGTAGAATAAAAAGAAAAAATAGATTGAAATCCGTTATCCCCCATATTAAATGCAAATGTTAGAAGAGTAGAAATAGGAATGCATGGAGATTTGGTCAGGAAGTTGTATGGGTTGAACGTATATGTTATGAGGAGATGCTATGAGTGAGACAAACAGAAATTTGATTAGGGAACAGCAGGAGAGAAGCTGGCCCCTCGACCGATAGAGAGAGGAGCGAAGCCACTTTACAATTCAAGAAGGTTCAGGAGTGAAGTTCGTAAACTCTCATTAATCTTGAGTCTTTCCTTCCGTAGAATTGACCTAATACTTTGTACTCAAGATTGTAGCTCACTACAATTGTTCTTACTCATTTTTAGTGAATATGATACCTATACGATGGTAAAGAGAACTCGTTGAACAAGAGTCAACTCATTGCATCTTGAAATGTTGTGATTTCCTCTGTTGATTTTCTTAATTTTTCTCAACAGGATTCCAGCCAGGAGTGGCCTATAAGTTATATCCAAGATGTCATTCCATGGTAGACCATAGGGAGGGTACCAATTCCACAATTCTACATCTCTGCTATAAGGCCCACATTTAAGTATGCTTATGCTTGTACCATCAGCAGTCAAAATTAAATATATGCATTTTGTGGCCTCAGCAGACTTAAGACTTTGATTAGATTGAAGAGATTTCTCAACTTGTCAAATTTAAAGATAAAAGGAAAATGTGACAATAACCAATTAAAGATGCAAAATTTGGTTACTATCATTGCCCACCTATGAACCATGGATGCGAAATCATCCAGACACATGTTTTTACCACCAAAAACTTCTCTTTTTTTTTTTTTAATTTCAGAAGCCTTGAACATGCCTTAGATATATACAACCCACCCCGGCGGCCCATGCGTAAATGCATTAAGCCTCACCTAAAATGTAAGAAATTATAACCAGCCACCTAGTTTGGCAAGAAGGATGAGGTCAAAAAGCTTTCCTCCAATAACAAAGGAAAACTAGCGAGTCAATGATATTAGGAAGCACCTACCACCTCATACCTTGAGTCTGCCTCTAGATGATTCGTACACACCTGCGGCTAGGCTGACAAGTTTCAGTACAGACACACTTAAAAACTTAGTGCTTTGTTCACTGGAACAATGATTTCTATTTGAGATAAGTTGTAGAACATTTCTAGAAGGTCGTGCTTAAAGTGCTTCACCACTTTTCAAATAACTTTAAAGGGTTGAGTTGTGCAAGCCAGGGCTGTATTTTTTCCAGGGCCATTCAAAGTTTCTGCATTATAATGATTGACTTACATTGACGGACAAAGTTTCCAGCAGTAGTTACATTTAGAAAATACACAAATCAAGGACTTCCAAACATTTCAGTAAAAGATCAACGTATTAAAGAAGTCTGAAGTGAGAAGATTGCTCAAAGTCACCTACGTGGAGCATGATCGCATGATTAGAAAAACATGGGAGTGGTTATCAAACTCAATACTCAAAAGGCTTTTGACAAAGTGGATTGGCAATACCTTGACAGGATTTTGGTGGTTAAAGACTTCATAAACACATGAAGGCGGTGGATTTATGGTTGTATCTCATCAGCCAACTACTCAATCATTATTAATGGTAAATCGAGAGGCAAAACTAGAGTCCCCCAGGGTCTTCAACAAGGTGATCCCTTGTCGCCTTTTCTCTTCAATTTAGTGATGGATAGCCTTAGCCGTTTTCTGGATTATACATCATAGAGGGGCATCATCAAAGGCTTTCATATTGGAGATAGTAAGTCTATTAATCATTTATTATTTGCAAATGATACAATTCTTTTCTCCTCCCAAGAAGAATTAGAGGTGGAAAATCTCTGAAATTTTATCCATATTTTTGAAAAAAACATCAGGACTGAATATCAATAGGCAAAAATCTGATTTTTTGGGTATTAATTGTGATGAAAGCTGGATTTCCCTCTTAGCTAACTGATTGGCTGCAAAGTTATCTCGTGGCCGTCTACATACTTGGGTCTCCCACTATAGGTAACCCATCTGTCCTTTTCCTTTTGGCAGCCTATCATGGATAAAATCAGCAGACAACTCCAATCTGGGCAGAGTAATCTTTTAACGAAGGGAGATAGGCTCACTCTAATCAATGCTACCCTCACAAACACCCCAATCTAGTACTTATCCATCTTCCAGATTCCAACAAAAGCAGCTGCAAGCATCAAAAAATCCTTCAGGGATTTCCTATGGTCTTGAAGTAGAGGGAGAAAGCTGTTGCACCTCATCAAATGGGCCAAAGTGAGAAGCAATTTTCAGAGGGGGCTTGAGTATAACTGATATCAAACAGCTAAATAAAGCTCCTCTAACCAAATGGGCTTGGAGATTAGGAAAAGAATGACTTATGGAAGTTATCAGTCTAAAGTTTGGCACTTCACATTTCAATCTTAAATCAAATGCTCCGACTAAAGTCTCTCATAAAAGCCCCTAGAAATTCATTATACAGAATCAAAAGCTTATTGATAAAAAAATATATTACTTGCAAGGTTGGAGTTGGTGATTCTACGTTTTTTTGGCATGATTTATGAGTTGGAAACGATCTGCTTTGCTCCAGGTTTCTCCTATTTACAACTTATGCAATTCAAAATTCGCTACTGTGGCTGAATTTTACGACAGAGAAGTTGTCATGGGTGTTAAGTTTGAGGAGAAACCTCAAAGATACTGAAATCCAAGAGTGGATCATTTTTTCCCGCAAGTCCCATCATACCAACCCTCCACAGAACAAGATAGATGGTTATGGAAACATGAAAAAGACGGCTCTTTCTCATCAAAGTCCTTGCTTCCCCTTCGATCGGCGGGAACTCCCACACAAGCTTGTGGTCTATACAAGAATATTGGAAGGAGAAATACCAAAAATCAATAAAGTTCCATCGCTGGGAACTAAGTCATAGATGTTTCAACATATATGACCGGCTTCAGAGAAGATTTCCATAGTTTGCTAACTCTCCCAACTGGTGCTGTTAATACAAATCTGATGGGGAATCACAGAATCATATTTATTCACTGTCCCTTCACTTCTGAGATTTGGGCTTGTCTATTGAAGGCTTTGGTTGGAATGTGGTGCCTCCTAGATAAGTGTTGCATTGGTTGTGCTTATTACTCATAGATCACCCTTTCCAGCAACACAGAAAGATTATTTGGCAACATTTTGTTTTGTTCGTTCTACGGTTTGGCCCATTTGGAATGAAAGGAACTCAAGTATCTTTCAAAACAAGGATAGAGCTTTGATGGAATGCTTGATTCATCTCTTTTCTTGGCTCTCTATTGGTGTAAAATTGTTTTACCTTTTAGCAATAATAGTAAAAAACACTCTTATATCCATGTGTTTTCTATTGGATGAGCTCCTTTTTGTTCATTTCATTTAATCGATGAAATTGTTTCCTATCCAAAACAAAATGATCAGATGATTCATTGTTCACTCCAAAACAAGAAAACCTTTCATTTCGCCACAGAATTCATTGCTGGCCTCAATGCCTCCAGGAGTTACAAGTGAGTCAAAGATTTTATGAGATATTCCTTTATTTTTCTCACAACCATGAGAGAACACAATCTTTATTTATTGTTCTTTTCAGGTACACCTTTGTTAGGTTTGTCATGTGTTTTCTTATTAAAAAGAAAAAAAATAAACATCTGAAGTTGTAAAAGATACCCAAAAACATGATACCATGGTAGCAAGCAAATCAGCAAACATTAAATAAAGAAATATAGAAGAAGATATAGAGATATGCCAGCATGAAAACAAAAATCAGCTCAAACCAAACAAGGTAATTGGCATAAAACTGCAGAGTCAATAGGAAAATAATGGACGTCTTGGCTTTCTTATCTTTGATTGGGGAGCTTGTTCTTAGACCGGGGTTAGAAGGGGTATTTGTTTTGCCAGTCCAACACCACTAAGGGTTTTTCTTGCAGTTTGTTCTTCTTCTTCCGATGCTTATTGAATACCTCCCCTGTTAGCGAGCCTGTTTTTTTCTTCTCTTTGGAAGATGAAAGTTCCTAAGAAAGTTCAATTCTTTGTTTAACGGATCATCCATGGAATACTTAACACTTTAGATTAGTTTTCGAGAAAAATTCCAACTTTGATCGGTTTGTTTTGTTACATTCTTTGTTGGAGGGCGAAGGAAGACCTTGATTATATTCTTTGGAGCTGCAACTTTACTCGAATTGCTTGAATCCTCTTTTTTGAGGTGTGACTTTTAGTTTGATACACACAAAGGTCTTAAGGAGATGATCAAGGAGTTCCTTTTCCATCAGCAATTTTGGGAGAAAAGAGGAAGTTTTTGTGGCAGGTGGAGGTCCGTGCTGTGTTGTGAGGTTTCTGGAGTGAGAGAAATAATAGGACCTTTAGAGGAGTAGGAATCTAGTGATGTGTGGTCCCTTTAAAGTTCTATGTTTCTCTTTGGGCATTGGTGATGAGGTTGTTTTGTAATTATGCTCTAGGTCTTTTCCTACTTGATTTAAGCTCCTTTCTTTAGCGGGGTTTCCTTTTGTGGCCTTGGTCTTTTAGATGTCCGTGTCTTCCTTCTTTTTTTCTAAGTGAAGTTCGTTTTTTTACTTTTAAAAAAGGTAATTAGCATAAAACAGCATAAACAAGGTGTCGTAGAGGATGATGAAGGATAAAGTTAAAGTTGAGGCTCTAAATAGATGCTGCTAGCAATATTCATAGTCCAGAGAAAGAACATGGTGAAGGAAATCAACAGACATAAATAAGTTTTGTGCTTTAGAAAAAACAATGTAAGTAAACATCAATACCTGGGCTCAAATTCCCTGATCTCTACAAGTTCACTCCCACAAGCATCGGTCCACTGAACTTTCCTTCTATCAGTAAGACAACGTATATCACCATCCTTTTTACTCATTGGTTCACTTACATCAGCATTCTGATGAGAAATTGAAACAACATTACTTGGCCTTTTCAAGCTACTTTTAAGGGCTATATTTCGTAAAATACTACCATCTTCCACATTTGGAGTTTCATCTTTGACCTTATCGATACTTTTAGACCCAGGCAAGGAATCATGTGGTAAGGTTGGGCCTACTTTAAGAGGAGAAGGGGAACTGTCGAGCCCTGCGGAAGTGCGACCAAAGCAAACAAAGGAGGCACAGCCGCGGGAAATGCGGTTCTTTGTGGAAGCCAGCTGGAGGTCAGATTCGGATTCTTGGTCCACCAACTGGTAATGATTCCACGGAGAAACTCTCATGGGTTTATCTTCGTCCTTTTGACCCAAAAGGAGAAGGGTCAAACCCTTGCTATACCCAGAAGCTGAAGCAGAAAAGAACCCTCCTCCTTCTACTGCCAATAACATTAGTTATACCTCATCTGGGGTGCTCAAATTTATTTCTTGGAAGGCTTCCACCCCTCAAGCAATCAAACACACCTGTCCACCACAATTGATTGATAATCAGAACAGTCTACGTAAAAGTATCAGAGAACAAAACCGAGCAACAACATTTCTCACAAATTTATAATGTATTCCTTTACAGATGATACTGAACATAATAATTTATAATGTATTCCTTTACAGATGATACTGAACATAATAAAACTCAATATCAGTGAAGCAAAATCTTAGAGAGAAGAGAGAGCTCGTAACAGCCCAAGCCCACCGCTAACTGATATTGTCTTTTTTGGGTTTTCCCTTCCTAGCTTCCCCTCAGGGTTTTAAAACGCTTGGGAGAGGTTTCCACATTCTTATAAAAAATGCTCTGTTCCCCTCTCCAACCAAGGTGAAATCTCATAATCCACCCCCCTTCGGGACTCAGCGTCCTCACTGCCATATCGCCCGGTGTCTGGCTCTGATACCATTTGTGATAGCCCAAGCCAACCCCCAACAGATATTGTCCTCTTTGGACTTTCCCTTCCAAGCTTCTCCTCAAGGTTTTAAAACGTGTCTCCTTGGGAGAGGTTTTCACACTTTTATAAAGAATGTTTTGTTCCCCTCTCCAACCGATGTGGGATCTCACCGTGAGAGTCCAAGTTGTCATGCATAAAGCAACAGTAAAATTAAGGAAAACAGAGGGGGAATAACACCAAGCAAACATTCACTTAAACGCAACTATTTCTTGGTTTTTAATCCACAATGTAAACTAAGATTGAAAAAAAATTGTAGAGCGTTATAATTTAAAGCTTAAATAAGAATCCACAGAGCTCACAAGGGCCTTCAAGCATTTGGAATGCGAAGATTCTATGGTAACTGACAGGATTTAGGAGGCCAAAAACTGTGACAATAAGACGCATACATCTAAATTCATCATAAAATTGAATCACTGATACAACTAAAATTTAAGTCATTACATCATAATTCAGTAACCCGTCCATGTACACCAGAAGGATGCCTCAGTGGACCTTCCCCTCCAAGTTGCATCGAAGGATACCACTCATAAAAATCATTAAATATTAACTAAAGTCAAACAATAAATCTCATAAACGCCACTAAAACAAGAACCACCATAACCCACCACGTGTAGACGTGATATAACCATCTAAAAAGCAAGCAATTCAAAATTTCAGAGAGCTTCTAACTTCAAAGGAGTGATGGAAGATCGAATAAAACAGGAAGTGGTAACTTGAAAAATCCATCACAAAAACAAACCGGAAATGCCCAATCGCACTTCCTGAGATGCACTTGTAGTTCGCAAAGCAATTATGGAGAGAAAAAAAGGAACTAAATTCGAAATTCGAAATTCGGAATCTTAAATACACTTTATCTTCATTTCCAAACTGCAAACAAGTATACCAGTCACAGCAAGCTCGAATCAACTAACAAATTGACTTCAAAAACAAAAAATTCAAACATTCTAATTCCACTTCAGCAATTTACCAAAAAAGAACCGCATAATCAGATCAAATCAGGAAAAAGAATAGAACGTACAGGACCCGACAGAGTTGAAAGCGAAAGAGATCACTGAAGTTTAAATCGACGGCGCCATGGCTGAAGCATCATTAATCAATCGCCGAGTTAGAGAAAAGAAAGAGAAAAAAAAAAAAAAAGTTGAAACGGATTTTTGCCGCAAATTATATTAAAGCCAGAAAGGCGTAATAGGGACGAATGGCTTTGTTTGTCCATGGAGGCGCATGATAGCAGTGGGTCCCATTCTTTTTTATTTTTTATTTTTTTATTGTTTTATTAAAGAAAATATTTTTAATTTAGGTCATTCACTTTTGTTAAAAGCAATGTATTTTTAATTTGTTTGATAATTAAATAAATTTAATTTAGAAAAGGAAAGCTTGCTTTTGTTTGCTTTAGCATAAGGCTTGTTGTATAATGTAATATATGAACTTTGGCCATCAAGTGGATTTAATTCTTTAATCAACATGTGGGAGAGTTTTAAATGAATAATTAACGAGGGTAGTATCGGTATTATTAATAAGTTGAGGAAGCCCATTAGAGACGTTTGTCAACCAACCAATAGAATAAGTCCAAGTCATCTTCCTTTGCATCACTGGAGCGTGGTTTTCGACAACCGGGTTTAGAAGTTGAATAACCTCTGGACAATTAGATTCAATGAAAAGAGTGGAATCAGTGGTAGTAAACAATTGCAACCCCGACTCAATCACCGTCGTTTTCCTAGTGTCGACCTTTGAACAAGTAGCCACATAGGTCAACGTCATTACCATGCTCTCCTGGTGTCGGCCTCTAAACAAGCAGCGACATAGGTCAACGTCATTACTGATTCTTTATGATAGTCCCTCAATACCCAACCATGCTCTCCTAGTGTCGACCTCTAAACAAGCAGTGACATAGGTCAACACCATTACTAATTCTTTGTCAATAACCCGTCTTTAAAAGAAACAACTCTCCTCTAATAATATTATCGTGATAGTTCCCAAATGTCCAATAATGCTCTCCTGACGCCACTCTCTAAACAAGCAACGACATAGGTCAACGTTATTACTAATTCTTCATGAATAACCCGTCTCTAAAAAAAAACACTTGACATTGTTAGAATAAAACTTGTACGAGACTCGTCATCATTCCATTTTTTTTGCAGCCCAAACACAAAAATTGTTTTTGAAAAAATATTAGAACAATTTCAATAGGTCTATTTCGATACTTGAAATTATCAATAATTGTCCCATAAATTAAATCTTTTACCTTAAGTATCATTAATTCTTTAATGAACAGTTTATTATGATTCAACCATAAACTAAGCCTCTCCCGTCAATGAGAGGGGGGAGACATTGTTCAAGTCTTGTAATCGGCACTTAAATGAACTATTCATCTACTTTATAGGCTTTGATTTTGACATGTTCGAGTGCACGTTTTGGGATGACAAAAATAGAATTTTTTTAGACATTACGACATAGACATTTGATGAGAATGTCTTGTACAAGGAGAAAGAGAAGAAAGACTACAAGACAACGAAGCAAATAGAGTTATGTTCGAACGGTAGAAAATCTTAACAATTGATGTTGTAGTAGAAACTTAAGAAACTTCTTTAATTGTTGCTTAAGAAATAGAGGTTGGAGCACGTGACACCTGAACATAGGGGTGTACATTCAACCCGACAACCCAGACCAACCCAACCCAAACTCTAGAGGTTAGGTTGGGCTGGATTAACATTTTGGGTAGGGTTGTGTTCATATTTTTGAACCCGAACTAAATCGGTTCGGTTTCGGGTTCATAAGACAAAACCGTCGAATTGATCCTAACCAAATAAAAAGGTGTTTCTTTTTATTATTTTAAATTTCTTTGTTTTATATATATATATATATATATATCTTTTTATTATTTTGTTTAATTTATTTTATATTATTATATTATATTATTTTTAATTTTTTTTATTTAATTTCTTTATATATATATATATATATTTTTTTTTTTTGTTTTTAAAATACTTTAATATTTCATACTATTTTAAAATATATTAGAATAAGTTTTATTCTAATAACTAACCTATAACTATTAATACATTTTAGTATTTATTATCGATTTGTTGCAACATTATTATATAATAATTTTTATATATATTTATTTTTTAATAATAATTTTTATATATATTTATTTTTTTAATAATTTAGAACTCTCTAAGTCACGTATAAATAAACCTATTTCAATTAAAATATTTTTATTATTTTTATTATAAATAATACCTTTAAACTAATTATTTGTATTGTTTATTTAATTTCTTGATCTACCTTTATATTTTTGTTACTTTAACCTATTTTTAAGAAATATCGGTATTTAGTTGTGTTTGGTTTGATGACAATGTTAAACTATGTTAATATGTTACAATTTTCGCTTCTTGATTTTATTGATTTTTTTTTTAATAATTATAGATTGATTTGTTTTGTTTGTGAACCTTAAATACGGATTTGTTCGTTACTTTTGGGTTGGGTTGGGTTACTATGTTAATATGTTACAATTTTCGCTCCTTGTTTGTTATTGATTTTTATCAATCCAACAACTTGATAAAAATAACATGTCGATGTTGACTAAGCTACTATAGAAAAGTGAGCTTTGTTAAATAAGTGAGCGTTTAGAATCAAGGCTGAACCAGATGGTAAAAGGAGGTTCAAGGCTCGGTTAGTAGCTAGATGTCTAAGCTCTGGAATTGTGTTACTCTTTCATTTACTAAGGTTGACTATGTGGCAATAGTTGAAGCTAGAAAGGAGATGATACAGATAGTCAAAGTGTCGTACAGTTGGTGAAGAATCTAATCTATCATTCAAAGACAAAATACATCAGAAGACAATATCATTTCACTCGCAGATTAGTGGAAGAAGCTGATATGTGTTTGGAGAAGATAGAAGGTGCAAAGAATTCAATAGATTTTTTTTTTGTTCGTTTGTTCTTCATCTAGATCGGTGTGGTGTTCTTGTTCGATCCTAACATGTGTTTCCCTTCACATAGTGGAGAATGTATCTGACGGTTGAATGATGCAACATAATAGGTTTCTCATGTACCAACTCATCATTCCGACAACATATGAAAGATCTAGATGAGTGTGAGTCAAGTACCTCAAACTGTTGATAAAGCACCTATACTCGATGAGATTCACCAAGCTTCATTCAGTGTCTTTCCCGAGCAGTAACTTTGCTTCCAATGGGATACTTGGCCAAGTTGCACCCTGCCATCTTAAATTGTTGTAGCTATCTTCTTAACATATAGGCTAATTTCTTTAGCATGATGCAATGTCTCTTTTCTGTTTGATGTCTTCCATACTAATTAAGTCATCGATGTACATGCCGATAATAAGTGTTTTGGCTAGATGACATCTTGTATACACTACTTGCCCTTCTCGATGGCTTTAAGCTCTTTTTGTATGGCTTCATGTCACACCATTTCAGTTGTTGCCTCATGATAAGTTGTCGACTCCTCGGCAATGAGCAACATTAGCTTGACATGATCCAACTCTTCGTGGAAGAATGAAACTTCTTTAGTCCACCATCTGTTGTTGATTCTCATAAGCTCTCGCATAAGCATCCTTTGTTCCGAAGAAACTCGTCACGTCTTTTAGTGTCACTAGTGATGACATGTCATGTCTCCCTTGTCTTCTAGAGTTGTGAACTTTGCAATAGTTTATTTGTTATTGCTGATGTGTTAGGATATGGAGCGAGAACCCAACGCCTTTTGTCACTAAATGGTTTAGAAGATACATGGTGTGTCGTATCTCCTCGCCCAGACAATTGTTGAGACTTGCATGCTTTTGACTAAGCTTATTTTGGTATTCAGCGGTTTCTTTGCTCGACCACAGTATTCTGTTGTGGAGTGTACGAAGTGGTGAGTTGACACTCGACCCTTTCCTTTTCCCAAAACTTTGAGAAGTTTTAGGAAAGAACTCGCCACCTCTGTCGATGCACAAGATTTTTACCCACATCCCATGACTATAATCATCAACAAGTAAGGAAAAATAACTCCCGCATCTTTGCAAATTTACCCATTGTTCGGGCCTATGTGAGAATATTTGCATGTTGCTCTTCAGTGCATATGACCTCCACAACAATCTATCGTGTCTTGACACACTCACGAATGTAGTGGAATCACGTGTCAATGTGTGTTTACTTCATCTGTGAAATACCATATTTTTCATCAATCAAATCACAAATTTGTTGTTGACATAGAGGATTACCAACTTTAACTCACGGTCGGTCACTTCGCTCAACAAGTTTCTCAACCACAATGCTTGGCACGACGTCATAGTTGCTGCCATGAACTCAGCCTCACAAGAAGATAGTATCACAGTTCGCTGCTTCTGAGATTGCCAAGTGATCAAATTTCTATTGAGACAAAACACAATTCCTCCAGTATCTATCGTCAATGTATTTAATTAAACAACTATCCGTAAAACCGACTAGCTCTTCAGGTCCTCATCCTCTTGATACTTAAGGATGTTGCTTGTGGTTCCCTTCACATAGCGAAGAATGTGCCTGACCGCTCGATGGTGCATCATAGTAGGCTTCTCCATGTAACTGATAGCATATGAAAGATCTGAACGAGTATGAATCAAATATCTTAGACTTCTAATAATGCACCAATACTCAGTGGGATTCACCAAGGGTTATCAGAGCACATATCGTGACTTGAAAAAGTAATAAATTTTTTCTTTAAAATGTAAATTAGTTTCCAAATAATTAAAAATTATTAGAGAATAAATAATATTAAAAAAATTATGAAATTATATAAAAATAAAATTAATATTTGTATTTTAAAATTAACAATAAATTCGAATTAATTTGATTTAATTAAATAAATAACCATGAAAGTTTCTTCAAGCACAAGGAAACGTTTGGAACGGAACGACGCGTTTCGTGTCCCAAGCAAGAGCATACGGCGTCGTATCAGTTCAAATTTTCAACAAATTTTCTCAAATATCTCTCTGGTTGAGTCCCCTTGGTTTCTCTCCATTTCTTTCCATCTTGATTACATTGATCAGGTTCGGGTTCTTCATCTTAGTCTCGCCATTTCTTCTCGAATTTTCAACTCGATCATAGCTTCCACACTTGTTGATTCTTCCATTGGATTTCTTCGTATCCTGTAATTCGGTGCCGAAAAGGTTCTTTGTTTTGATCTTCATCCGATCTTCATCTCCATGTCCATGCTCGCCTCCTTCTTCTACAAGGGCTTCAAGGCTGCCCAATGGTATCCCTACTGTTTATCTTGATTCTCTTTTCTGTTCTTTGAATTGTGTCGGTCACTGATTTGATTGATTCGTTTGAGAGATTTTAGAATGTCTGCTTTTGATAGAGACGATCGCCTTCTTTGGTTATTTGTTTAATTTTCCCGTTGGTATACAGTAAAACACTGCTTAAATTGACAATTCCACGGATAAAGCTGCTGAGGAATCGGAGGGAGATTCAGCTTAAGCAGATGCGCCGAGACATAGCTAAGCTTCTTGAGACAGGTCAAGAAGCGACTGCTCGCATTCGGGTATGTGTTACTTTCTGAAATGCATTAGGTTAATTTAATATCTAAAGGGGGAGAATAAGGCAAAAGGGGTATTGTTTAAAATCAGGTGTAGTGGTTTTTGATTCAAAGCGAGTTGGTGGAACCATAGTTCCATCAACGTAGTCTAGTCTAGTCTAGCATGTCTTGACTCTCAAGAAGAGGGAGAAGTTGGCTTTTCCAAAGATAAATGGAGGAAGAAAGTTTGATGGTAATCATATGGATTTGAGTTTTGAAAGGAAGAAGATGAGAAGAGGATTCAGAAGCCATAGAAAAAAAAGAAAAAGGATTAGGATTGTTAAACAAAAGGGGTTTTGATTTCATGAGAATATTTGGTGAAAGTTCTCTGTTTATAATCATTTACCGAATCAAATAAATTACAAATAATATGGAAAAGCAATAAGTGGAAAGACTAATAAATGAATACAAGATATTTGCCTATAATAAAAAGGCAAATATGGTAACTATGGTAAGCCGTAATGCTAAATATTTGCCTGTAATAAAGAGTCAATATGGTACCTATGGTAAACCGTAATGGAAGGTTAAATATCATACAAGATATTTGCCTATAATAAACGGTCAAATATGCTACATATGATAAATCATAATTCAATGGATATTTTTGTTGTCTTAATTAGATCTGCTCTTGCATTCAGGTAGAGCATATAATCAGAGAAGAGAATATGATGGCTGCTCAGGAAATTCTTGAATTGTTTTGTGAGCTTATTGTTGTTCGTCTTCCAATTATTGAAACACAAAGGTAAATTTTCAGTGCTTTCATGGATTCTAAATGAAACTGAGTGACTATGTTGCAGTGTTTTCATGGATTCTTGTCCTTCAACCTGCAGAATTCGGTTTGAAGCAGATAGCTCGACCTTTAAAAGCTTTCCACTATATCTAATATATGTGAACTTTAATCAATGAAACCCTTTTTTCTCTTTAGTTTCATTGATAATGTGAAATTACAAAAGATGAGGAAGTTCTATCCATAGGATTTACAAAAAAACTTTTGCAATAGGAAGTAAGAAAAGTTTATCATAATTATAAAAGTTAGGGTACTTATAAAAAGATTACAACGATTATAATGGGAAAATGATACGAATAGGAAATGCTATGGTTGTTTACTGCCTATTTCTTCTTCTTCTTCTTCTTCTTCTTCTTCTTCTTCTTCCTTTTATTTTAAATAAAGATGACTAAATGAATGTAGCTTAGGGGTTAAGGAACACACTCCTTCCTTTGGGGTTCAAGGTTCAAATCTGTGAGATCCCACGTTGGGTGAGGAGGAGAACAGAGCATTCTTTATAAGGGTGTGAAAACCTCTCCCTAGCAAACATGTTTTAAAAACCTTGAGGGAAAGCCCAAAGAGGACAATATCTGTTAGTGGTGGGCGTGGGCTGTTACAAATGGTATTAGAGTTAGATATCGGGAGGTGTGCCAGCGAGGACGCTGAGGTCTGAAGGGGGGTGGATTGTGAGATCCCACATATGAGGGGAGGATAACAATACATTCTTTATAAGAGTGTGAAAACCTCTCCCTAGCAGATTCGTTTTAAAAACCTTGAGCGGAAGCCTGAAAGGGAAAACCCAAAGAGGACAATATCTGTTGGTGGTGAGCTTGGGCGATTACAAAATCCCTATCCTCACTTTTGTTGTGCTGAAAAAATGACTAAATGAGTATAGTTGTTAATGTTTTGCATTTATAAAATCAATTTAAAAATATTTGGTTGAGGATTTCATTTATAATTTGTGACTGAGCAGATGCATCATCATGTACTTAATGTCAAAAAAAAAAAAAAAAAAAAAAAAAAAAAAAAAAAAAAAAAAAAAAAAAAAAAAAAAAAAAAAAGAGGAAAAAAATCCTTCTCACCGATGTTGTACCTACAGTCCCTTATGGTTGTTGAACGAAGTGAATTTTTCTCAACTGTGTTTCTTGTCTAATTGAAAATGGCTTGTGGCCCTTTTTCTCGGGTTATTGTCGTCTTTGTATAACTATGAGTATCATCCCTATATGTGCTCTACTACTCTTTTGATTGATACAAATGCAGATTAGAAATATGGTGTTACTTCACTTTAAAGTTTGAATACATATTTGCATATGAAGAATTTTAGTGAATTACGTAAAGAATATTCTTCCCTATGAGTTTGGACTATTGGAAATTCATCCCACAATGATGGGAGTTAAGTCTTAGAATAGTGTTCATTGTTAACGAGCTAGTTGTCCAACCTGGTCATCCAATTTCTCCGACTCTGGATGATTTAAAACACCAAGCCTTGCAAAGTAGAAATCTAGTTCCTTGTGGGTGATTGCTAAACCTACAAAAAGTAGAAATCTAGTTCTTTGTGGGTGATTGCTAAACCTACAAAAAGCAGAAATCTAGTTGTTTGTGGATGATTGCTAAACCTACGAAAAACTAATTGGTTTCCTCAAAAGGCCTCATATCAATGGAGATGTGTTCCTTACCTATAAACCCATGATCAACCCCTTAATTAGCTGATATGGGACTCTTCTCCCAACAATCTTCAACAATCTTCCTCTCGAACAAAGTACACCATAGAGCTTCCCCTTGAGACCTATGGAGCTCTCGAACAACCTCCCCTTAATTGAGGTTCGACTACCTCTCTGGAGTCATCGAACAAAGTACACCCTTTGTTCGAGACACTTAAGTTACTTTTGATTACACCTTCAAGGCTCACAACGTCTTTGTATGACATTTGAGGATTTTATTGACATGACTAAGTTAAGAGCATGACTCTAATACCATGTTAGGAATCACGAACCTCCACAATGGTATGATATTGTCCACTTTGAGCATAAGCTCTCATGACTTTGCTTTTGGTTTCCCCCAAAAAAACTTCATACCAATAGAAATGTATTCCTTACTTATAAACTCATGATCAACCCCTTAATTAGCCGATGTGAGACTCCTCTCCCAACAATCCTCAACCATCTTAACTGTAATTTTTTTTTAAGTCTTACGTTGTCTTCTCTGTTACAGAGAATGCAGGCATATTTCCATGCGTTCCTTGCTTAATCGGTGCTTATTAGATACAGCCAGCATCTAGATATTCCATCTCGTCTCATTTTTATTTCATCCAGTCCAATGTGATTTTGGTATCTGTATTCATAAATGCTATGTCTTTCTATGCCTTTTCATTCCAATTTCACTTTGTTTCTTATGGTTATTTTATCGAAACGTATGCCCCATTGTACTTTATTTTTGTATTGAGTGTCATCGTGAACTGTCAAAATTTTCAGGGAATGTCCTCTAGACTTGAAAGAAGCAATCTCGAGTGTGTGTTTTGCTGCTCCAAGGTGTGCTGATCTTACAGAGCTTCTCCAGGTTCAGTTGCTTTTTGCTGTTAAATACGGGAAGGAATTTGTATCAGCTGCAACTGAGCTCATGCCTAACTGTGGCGTTAACCGTCAGGTTCGTAAAATTTCTTGTTTACGTTCGATTAGTCACAATCGCACTTTGATGACAGCGAACTTGTGATTGTGCGACACTCACTTCTCAGTAGCAAGTGAGTTAAGCCTATTTGTTCTTGCGTTGCCTACGGCCAAGCGACATATGCTCGAGCCTCTAGCCCTGGTTCAAGAAGAAAGTTTTAGAAAACGGGGGCAGAGAGATTTCGAAAGAGAGTTTTGAAAGCAAGAGTTGAGAAATTGAAATTGGTGTTATATGAGAATGTAAGCAAAAGGCAACAACAACGGCTTACTACATATAACTATCGGGTAGGGGGATAGAAGGAAAGCGCTTTACTGCAGTCTATAGGATTATATATTTCCTCTTAATTTTGATTGCAGTTGATAGAGCTGCTTTCTGTTCGTGCTCCTTCACCCGAGAAGAAACTGAAGCTCTTAAAGGAAATCGCCGAAGAACACGACGTAGATTGGGATCCTGTTGGAACTGAAGCCGAGTATAACAAATCACCAGAAGATTTGCTTGTAAGTGTTGCTTCTTTTTGTTTGTCTCAACTTGTGGTGACTCTTTATGTCTTAGTTTCTGCTCTTTCTTTGCAGAATGGATCAGCACAGTTTGTCAGCCCATCAAAATTGCCCCTTCCTCAAGAGAAACACAATGAAGCATACAATGCACCACAACCTGATTCTGATTCTGAATTGGACATGTTAGACTTCCCTGAAGTTCCAAAGATAACAGTTTCTCCACATTCTACTATAGATCCTGGTTCTGCTTCATCGATGATCCCTCCTCCGTCAACGTCGCCACCGCCTGAAACTAAGCACGATTCATTGACGAATTCATGTAGCCCTGAAACCCCACCACAAGATTTACACATGAGACGTGGGGAGGTGACACCAGTACGATCTGTTTCACCCAGCAAGGATCTAATGAATATTTCGGTTGGGGAAGATAAACAGTTTTTGCCTTTTATAGCTCCCCCATCAAGGACCCTTGAGGAGAAGTTTAGTTTCAAACCACAGTTCGAACCCGAGATAAATTCACCACCACCCTCGGTTTCAAGGACACCTGATGAGAAATATGGTTTGAAGTATGAACAGGAGATAATTTCACCCCCACCCTCTGGTTCAAGGACAAAGAGTGATGTCAGTTTGGATTTGCAGGACGTGTTGACAGCTGCTCAGGCTGCTGTTGAAACCGCCGAGCGTGCTGCTGCTGCAGCTCGCTCCGCAGCTAGTCTAACAAAGGTTAGAATCGACACGCTCACAATGAAAACGAATGATCAGGGCCCTGAAATTTGTTGCGAGAATCCATTCCATGGAGCTACTGCAAGTACACCAGATCATGAACAAACATTCCACCTAAACCAACAAGATTCTATAGGGCATCATTCTAGCTCTATGCCATATTATTCACAAGATTCTTTCCCAGAACATCACAAAGAAAGCCCCGGTTCAGATGTTTCCGACCACCACCGGTTCGAGTCACAGAAATCGGGTTTTGACTCCTCTCCCGGTGATTCACCATCTGAACACATAACGATCCCCCATCAGCCCCAGAGGCTTCCATCAATGGACGACGACGACCCATACTTTTCGTACCCAAATTTATTTACATCACAGAAACCAAATCCAGGATTTGATCATTCTTCAGCTGATGGTTCTTGATCTTCAGGAGGTATGAGTGTTATGCCATGCCTTCTTTACAAAGACAAATTTGTTAGTATCTAAATACACGATCCACACACGCATACATTAACTCACTAGATGGGCTTGTATGCATACACCGGAGTCTAACTACGGTCTAGCACATATTCACGTTGTTAGAAGCCACAAAGGGAAAGGAGTGTGTATCATCATCATGATGAATGCATCTGGACTAATCAAACTGAGAAAGTATCTCAATACTCGTGACATAAAATATGCATGAAGTCTATATTAGATAATTAATTTTTCGATGGGGCTCGGGTATTTCACTAAGAGCAAGTAAAAATGTTTTATCCAACATATAACATTACGCCCCATGATTTGCTTCAGATCTTACCATTCCAAACTAATATATATTGTCTTCAAAACCTTCCAAAACATCCTTAAAAAACATGATAAGGAGGCTATTAATAATTTCAAGTATTTTAATTTTGGGTTGTGGTCAAAAGGTGGCCGTAGAGAGTAATTAATGATTTGTTAATCACGTGTTAATTACATTGGCGTTTTGTGACGGCTATCTAATTCAATATTCAACTTAGTTTCAAATTCTATAAAACCATCCTTTTCGTTTGTTTTTCTTCTCAATTCGAACACAATTCATTAAAATGAATAGAACTATGGGTTCGGTTTGTTCGGTTGCTTGCCTCTTGATTATTGGAACTCTCTTACCCGTCATTGTTGCTGTTGACCACGAGGTTGGAGGTGATTTTGGTTGGAACTTGCCTCCGACGCTCACCTTCTTCTCTGAATGGGCTCGTAATACCACGTTTTTTGTCGGTGACAGGCTTAGTAATATAATTATCGATATCTATTTTTGTTTCTTCGTTTTTTTTTGTTGCTTGTTCTTACTTTTTTATTGAAAGAATAAACGAAAACATATATATATATATATATATATATATATATATATATATATATATATATATTTTTAGACAGGGATGTACATGGGTTTGGTTCGAAAAATCTTCTAAACCAACCCAATTTGGGTTTAGGGTTTGGTTGGTGACTTCAGCAACCTAGAGTTCACAGCCCAATCCAACCCAATTCCTTCTCTTTTTAGATTGTGTTGTTATTTTTCTTTAATTATTTAAAAAATCATATTTATCTACCATATATGTAATAATAATAACTAAAATCTTATGAAACTCAAATATTATATATATTTACAAGTCATAATAGATCACTAACATCGGTTACAAGCATCAAAATGTGAGATCTCACGTTAGTTGGAGAGGAGAATGAAACATTCCTTGTAAGAGTCTGGAAACATTTCTCTAACAAATGCGTCTTAAAATCGTGAGGTTGTCCGTTGATATGTAACAGGCCAAAGAGGACAATAACTGTTAGCGGTGAGTTTGGGCTGCTACAAATGGTATAAGAGCCAAACACCTCACAGTGTGACAACAAGGACAATGGGCTCCTAAGGGAGGTGGATTGTGAGATCTCACATCGATTAGGGAGAAGAACGAAACATTCCTTATAAGGGTGTGGAAACCTCTTCCTAACATACGCGTTTAAAAATCGTGAAGTTGACGACGATACGTAATAGGCCAAAACAGATAAATATATGCTAACGGTGGGTGGGCGGGTGGGTCAAGTTGACGTCGATACGTAATAGGGTAGGATTGAGTTGGGTTGGTCAAGTTGACCCGACCAAAAAAATGTCAACCTGCGAACTTACCCAAATTTTCAATTTTTCAAAAACTCAACCCTACCCAAATCAAAACTAGGGTAAGATTGGGTTGGGTTGTCCCCCTATTTTCGGGTCGCCAACATGCAAACTGACCCAAATTTTCAATTTTTCAAAAAACTCAACCCTACCCAAACCAAAAGTAGGGTAGGATTGGGTTGTGCTGTTACTCTATTTTTGGGTTGATCAAGTTGACCCGACTAAAAAAATATGAGTCTGCGAATTGACCCGAATTTTCAATTTTTAAAAAATTCAATCCCGTCCAAACCGATAAAACAAAATCTAACTTAACTATTACGATCTTGATTGGATAATCCAAGTTATAGGTCATATCAACATAAACGAAACGAGAAACAAAACTCTTAAACATCTCGAACATCATTACTATTTGTCGGTTTATCTTAACTAGAAATGTATATTTGTTTTATGATGTAGAATTTGTACCACGAGCCAACGAGACACACACTTACGCCGAAGCCGAATCTCAAAAGGATTATGATGGATGCATAGAACAAGGAATAGTGTTTGATTCCTCCATTATTTTAACCCTACACAATCCTCCTCGTCGTCGCTATTTTGTGTGCACTGATGGTAACCATTGCAACAATGGCATGAAATTTTCCATTGATGTCTTACCCAAATCAGCAACAACAACGCCCAATATGGCACTCAAAATTGATGTCTTCCCTTTGCTTCTCTTCATCACTATCATGGCCAATATGTTCTTTGTTTGAGATAGATCCTATTGTTCTTTTCGATTCTTGTATTTGTTATAAGTGTTCGTAGTTCGATTGAAGCTATTCTATTGTTTGATTACTTTTAAAGTTAAATTACACAAATACTCCTGAAGTTTCCGTAGGTCAATCGAAGCACACCGAAACAAATAATCGAAGTAGAATGAAACACTTACAGGCACACTTCGTACAAAATATACTTTTAATCATAATGCTTTTTGTCGTCATTAATTGCTATTTAAAGAAACAAAAACACTAATAATTCTAAGTAGATCTTGTGATCGCTAATATATAGATGTTTCTAATAATCCGAGCACCCATGAATTATGAGTTATGATCAAGGAACTTTAACTTTAGTGCTTCCCGATTATGATTAGCCCCAAGAGCTAGTCCAAAAAGTCTTAGAAGTAATAATTTGAGAACTTGTGATAGCTTACCATGTCTATTAATGGTCGTGAACGGTATCACCAGAACGGAGACCAGTTCTTATTCACACGGGTAAATTAGTGTGCTACTAGGGACAAAGATTTAGACATAATAGTGTCCCTACCCCTATCGATGAGTTCAAGTTTTAGTACTATCAAGCTTGACTCATATTGGTTAGATAGACTAGTGTATCGATGCTAATTCATGTTAATGCCCTTATCGTGAGTGAAAATGGTCCTGGGTCTCCGAATAGGGCCTTTTGTAACGACTCAAATTTTTTTACTTAATTTAAGGTTACCACTGAAAACATATCATGAATATTGAATGCGGAAATATTCATTTAAACTTTTATAAAACGTCACCTTCATCTTAAAATATAGCCATGGACTTGCGTGTTTTGAAAACATCTTTAAAAAACGACGCAACAAAAGACTAAATAAAATCAATAAACGTTTAAATTAAAAACATCCTATTCTAGCCGAAGTATAAGAAAATAAATATGACTAACCTATACATGTGTTATAGTCTGAGTTGCGATGTCGTCATTAGCTGTATAGGAATGTCTTGCGATGTTGTCATTATCGTGAGTGAAAAGTGGCTTGAGTATTTAAAAAAATACTAAGTAGTTACTCCACTATTGGGGTTAAATGCAAGGACATGTGAATGCAATGATGAAACCTATCATATTAGTCTATTTTCCTACGACACTATCCTAATGTGCAACTTTGATGTGTACCATATACTCTACACACAACTCATACGTGCGAGTATGAACTCACCAATCAGTTCGCACACCACTAGGCCCCTTTTCTTGTCGGGTGAGCTTACTTTGATAGCTCCTTATGCCGGATACCCATTAGAATTAGTAACTGTCACGGCAACATTTTGTAAAACATAATGATACTTCATCAGCTTAGTGGTGTACGCGTTCGTACCCTTGTGATGGAATAGGTGTATCCCTCAATGCATAAGCACACATAATGCATGAGGTCCCAATATTTTTCCGTTTTCGTCAATTTATCACATATCTCGTACCATAACATATTTCATATCATATCACAACATACATACATACATACATACATACATATATATCCATCATTTACGCCACATGGCGTATCATAATCATATCATATCGTAAACATTTCGTGGTCATATTGTTCCCTAGCTTATCATAGAATACATTGTATGTTCACCATTTACTTAGTTAAATTTCATCTATCATCTATGTATTCTTTAAATTCATGTATTTATTTTAATTTGGTAAATTTCCGTTTTTTTTTCTTTGTAACGCCCGAGGAGCCTCCACTCCATTTCGTTTTGGACTCCTTTGCTCGACATTTTTAGGATTCTATTGACATGATACCATGTTAGTGGAACGACTCTCCACAATGGTATGATATTGTTCACTTTGAGTATAAGCTCTCATGGCTTTGCTTTAGGCTTCCCCAAAAGGCCTCGTACCAATAGAGATAGTATTTTTTTTATTATAAACGCAGGATCATTCCCTAAATTAGCCAATGTGGACTTTCATCCCACAGCCACAACATACCATAAAAATAAATGAAGAATTTTGCAAGTACGAACATTGAACAAAAAGGTTTCTCTGTTCCGTCGACATCTTTATTCTTTATTGTTATATTTTATTTTGAAGTTCTATTAAAAAAACAAAAACAATAATACAACAACATTAATTGTTAGATTTAGAATAAATTGAATATGGCATTGAATTTGAATAAATTGTTAGATTTAGAGTTATCACTCAATTATTCAACTTTTTATCAAATTATTTTGATAAATTCAATAACATTTAAAGCCTCTTTAATAATACCCTATTTATAGTAACACGTTTCCATTTTTTAAAAGTTCAAAAATACCCTTATCGTAATAAGTAATAAAAATATCATGAACTTTCAAAAGTAACATTGAAAAGTTGAGATAATCAAACGTCCACAATTTCCATTTATATATTGTAAAATAAGTGTGTTAATTCAATTTTTAAAATTTTATAGATATTTTTAAACATAATACCGGTTAAGAATATTCTGAATTATAGTTTATATATTATATTTGATCTTTTATTATAGACAAATATTCCATTTCTTATAATTTATTTAATTATAAATAGAGAACTTTCACACAATTTAAATTTTAATAAATATTCTTAATAATATTATTTTTTAGACTTTTTAAATAATTTATTCCGAATTCGTTCGCTGACCGTTAAGAGCAAGTAATCCGTTTTGTTCCCTGTGTCTTTGTTTCTATTGCATTCGCTAACCATTAAGAGCAAGTAACCCGTTCTGTTCCCTGTGCCTTTGTTTCTATTGCATTCTATCTCATCGTATCAAATTCTCTTCTGTCAATACCTCGGTGTAGGTCCGAGATAATCAGATGTACTAGTACTAGTAAGTGCATCTTTGATGCAGTCATTGATTCACCCAAGAGGTCACAATTACCGCATTTTCATCCAAAACGAACGACAAAATAGTTTAAATATCAAAACTTTTATACGATTTTATCGCTTTCATCATAATTTTTCATCTCCCAAACAGTCCACATATACTGGTTCGTTTGTGGGATTGTTCAATCCATCTTTACAATCTTTTGCGTCCTGGCAAGATGATATCAATTTGGAGCCTTATAGTTTTGTTGGAGCCTTGGAGATATCAAAATTGGAAATAGATACTCAAAAACAGCATGAAAGAGGGAAGAGAGGCCTATAAAATGGTACAATTTGCAAATGGACAAAGGCTGATGACTGACTGATGCACAAATGAATTTCACAATATGCAGTGTTACAGAATAATCAGGGCAGGCATGGTTACTTAGAAAAAGAAATTTAAGTCACAAATCATTCCTTTTCTTTACTGACCCGTTCGGGCGAGGTCATCTCGGACCAGAAAGCTCCACTGCATGTAGATTTTCAGTCGAATCCACAATCCAATCGGAATTCGGATGGGGCGATAGGTCGATTTCTTGTCGAAGAATCTCCACCTTTTGCCACTCATCCCATCTTTCTGCCAACCCGTCTCCTTCCAGCATTCGAACCACCTCCGACATCTTCGGTCGGTCCATCGGGGAGCCTTGTGTGCAGAGTAGCGCTACTTGAATCAACTGTTCGACCTCGGATTCGACATAGTTATTCTGAAGGTCAGGGTCAACCAGCATTTCTAGCTTCTTCTCTTTCAGAAGTCCTTTCACCTATTATACATCCAAAACATATGTATATATATTTACACTCCCTTCACTTTCACTGTCCCCCCACCCCAAGTAATTAATAATAAACACTTACCCAATCGAGTAGCATGACATCATCGTCATTGGCGAGTCGAGCCAAATCAAAAGCTCTTTGACCAGTTATAAGCTCTAGAAGCATGATACCGTACCCGAAAACGTCTGTTTTCTCAGAGGACTTACCAGTGGAAAGATACTCAGGAGCTATATGTCCAATTGTACCACGTACCGCGGTGGTGACATGAGTATCTTTGTAATCCATGAGTTTGGCCAGCCCGAAGTCACCTACGACAGCTTCGAACTCCTCATCTAGCAAAATATTTGCAGCTTTTACATCACGGTGAATGATCTTTGGATCACAGTGATCGTGTAAATAAGACAACCCTCTTGCTGATCCCAATGCTATTCGCTTTCTCGTTCTCCAATCAAGAGGTGGTTGGGATGGTGGTCGTTCTAAACCGATAAGAAAACAACATATATGAATCTTATTTAGATTTAAGACGATCTGAATAGGCGATCCAAACGTAAAAGAAGGTACCTCTTAAGCAAGACGCAACACTTCCATTGGCCATGTAGGGATAAACAAGAAGTCGTTCGGTTGGCGTCATGCAAAATCCACGTAGACGTAGCAGGTTCCGATGTACAGCCATGCTGATCATCTCTACTTCTGTTTGAAACTGCAGCTCTCCACCAGGCGTACGTTCTTCCTTGAGTCTTTTTACGGCGACTAAAGAACCGTCTGCCAATCGACCTTTGTAGACCTTACCAAATCCACCCCGACCAAGTATGTTCTTGTTACTAAAACTATCAGTAGCTACTTGTAGCTCTCTCAGTGAAAATCTTTTAAGCTGTCCCAGATGCACTTCCGGATCCTCTTCGGCTGCATAGCGATATAATAATGAACGAATCAATGAGGCAAACCAAGTCCATCAAAAAAAATTTCAAGGAAAAAACACCGACCAGGAACGTCGAAGAAAACTTCTTGGGGTTTCCTACGACGCCACCACGCAAATGCGATTGCTGGAGCTGCAAAAAGTAATGCAGCACCTGCAGCAACGCCACCAGCAATCGCTCCGGTTGCACTGTTTCCTCCTGGTAATTATCGTCATGGTTATTATCTTAAGAATCGATTTCTATTCACAGCAAAAGAATATAGAAGAGACAAGATGTCAAATTGTAAAATATAATAAGGAAAGGGTATATAAACAAAAATCTTCATAAGAGACGACCACAAGAAGCTTAGCCCTTGATTCATAACCCAAAAAACAAGGCAAACAGTAGAAAACATGGTTATAATTGATGTATTTCTTGAATTTGAGCATGTTTGAATGGTAAAATTTGAAATTGGCCTAAAAATGACCGTGCAATGTTTGATAGTCAATTTCGAGGACAATATCTGCTAGCGGTGGGCTTGGGCTGTTAAAAATGGTATCCGAGCCAGGCATCAACCGGTGTGCCAGTGAGGACGCTGGGACTCCAAGGGGGGTGGATTGTGAGATCCCACCTCGGTTGGAGAGGGAAACAAAACATTCTTTATAAAGGTGTGGAAACCTCTCCCTCAAGAGGGCTTGTCTGTCACACATGGCCGATACTTTCAAAACGTCGACTAGCTGGATTTCATATTAAAGAATCCTTCATTCCAATATTGGAAGGTGTTGGGTTATCAGATTTCTTTCCTGACAAAAAAAAAAAAAATGTTGATTGTTACCCAACTGTTTGATTGTGTTTGGTTAACCAACCATAAGGACAAGGTGTGTTCAAAGTGCAAGGAGATGTGAGGGCACTCGTAAGAAATATATTGGGAACTAAAGATATCCATTTAGGAGTCGAGCCCTAGGGGACCTGCTCCAAACGAGATTGGGAATCTCATGAATCCTTGTTTAAACGAAGAACGGGAGGTAGCAGGGAGGGATTTTTCCCCATTTGCTAAATGCTGCAATGGATGGGGATTATATTCTATTGTTTGGAATACTCGACACGAGGATTTTATGTATAGAGGATATTTGGAACATGGTTCACTTCATGTCCCTTTAAACTTCTGGTTCAAAAAAATGACTCTTGAAAGTTGTTTCGTATCTCGGAAGAGAAAAAGAGAAAAAATGGGGAACACTAGACCTTCTAAGGTAGGTGTGAAAGGAACGAACATGAACCGGCTCAGTTTGGTTCAGTTTACTTCCTATAGCTATTCAAACTGAACCAAACCAACCGTTCGGTTTTAATCTAATCACACAATTGTTACGTTTTAGGATTCACAGTTTTCCTTCCTTTTGTCATTGCTACTTCCTTCTAAAGACACGAGCCCTTCGAGCACAAATCATGAAATATCAAAGGAAAAACAAGTGAGACATTTCAAACTTCTATATAGAATTTTATCAAATATCATCTCTGCAACTGCAAGACAACAAAAACCCAGTAAGGAGGTAATATAGCAAAAACAAAATTCCAGGAATACACTAACAACCCGAAAATAAGTCACCTGGTGAAGATATAGGAGGTGGCGGGACAAAGGGTGGAGGAGGAGAAAACGGAGGCGATCCAGGGCAAGGACGTCCAGTTACAGGGCCACAAAGATCCAAGTTGTTGGCAAAACTGTCGGGGGATAAACGAACCAAGTTGTTCAGCTATGTCGTACAAATCAAAGTTAGAAATCACGGACTCGTAACAATCATAAAAAAAAACCTGATGGGGGTGAACAAGGAGAAGGAACCGTTATCTGGAACCACGCCCGAGAGATGGTTATTCGATAGATCCCTAGAAAAGAAACGCTATCCTCATAATTTGTACAATATCCATACAATTTGGCAAGCTTGTGAAGGCGAGAGAGGTATACTCACAACACTTGAAGGGATGAGATATTAGTCAATGACATAGGAATGGGGCCTGATAAGCTGTTGTTGTTCAGCCGGCTATGCATATTAAAACATTCCAAGAAAAAACAATGTAAGAACTAAACAAAACAACTCAATCAGAAGCTGATTTACAGAAGAATAGACTAATTAGAACTGCAACTCACAGGAATCGTAGTTTTGACAGCTTGCCTAACGTGTCGGGAATTGGACCCGAGAATCTGTTCAAATAAAGATCTAAGCTCACCAAACTAGTCAGATTTCCCAGATCACTTGGAATTACTCCACTTATGTTGTTACTGTAGAGCTCTCTGTTATCAAATAAAATTATGTTACTAATTATATTAATGCAATCATGATAATAAGATTGATGATGAAAATGGAAAAAACATCGTCGGTATTATTATGTGCAATCAACAACACGTGGGATTCGAGCCTTCTAGGACGTTCAGGATATTATGTACAAGAGATTTTGGTTGACCCTATAAACGACACGTTAAGTGTTCTTCATCATAGGTTATATTATGATCAAGATCCCATGCCTAAGGTTCATAGTCTTGGAATAAATTATATCATCCCGACGCATAATCAGTTCAAACAGATTTTCCCTCAACAAAATTCGATATGATCGCTGCCATTGTACTGATGGAATATATTACAAGACCATGACAGCTTGAAAGAGACCGAACGGTACTTACAGATACTGCAAATTTTTTAGCAAGCCAAGCTGTGGAACAAGTGTGCCCGATAAAGCTGCGTTTCCAAGATCACTGAAGAAAACGTAAAACAAGAGCTAGATTATTTGTAGACCTGTGAGCTAGACGAGACCATGTATGAGCAAATAGCTTACACTCGTATGACACTATTATCATTGTTGCAAGTAACATGAAACCATGTACAGGGATTGACAAGAGTGGGATCCCAACTCTGCAAGACATTGTTAGGATCCTGCAAGCTGATTCTTAGGCTATGCAAAGCATCACCTGTTTAAAAATAAAAGTGAACTTATTAACAAAAGGGTAAGAATAACATGCCAGCACAAAGAAAAAAGAGTTCCAAGAGACTAAAGTTTTTTTGAAAACACTAATCTAATAGCCCCGAACCGCTGCTAGCAAATATTGTCCTCTTTGGGCTTTCCCCTCAAGGTTTTTAAAACGTGTCTACTAAGGAGAGGCTTCTACACCCTTATAAAGAGTGTTTCGTTCTCCTCCCCAACCGATGTGGGATCTCACAATCCACTCCCCTTCGGAGCCCAACGTCCTCGCCGGCACTCATTCCTTTCTTCAATCGATATAGAACCCCCACCAAATTCACCCCCTTCGGGGTCCGACATCCTAGCTAGCACACAGCCTCATGTCCACCCCCCTTCGGGGCTCAACCTTCTCGCTGACACATCGCCCGATGCCTGGCTTTGATACCATTTGTAATGACCCAAGCCCACCGCTAGCAGATATTCTTCTCTTTGAGCTTTCCCTTTCAGGCTACCCCTCAAGGTTTTTAAAACTCGTCTACTAGGGAGAAGTTTCCACACCCTTATAAAGGGTATTTCGTTCTCCTTCCCAACCGATACGGGATCTCACAACTAAGGTCTCAGCTGCCACAACGACCATCAAGTCCATAGTTTAAGATTTAACATAAACATTCAAAACAGGACCGAAAGAACACAAACAACATCCCATGACCCAGCAATCAACCATTGATCATTTACAACAAGAAATGGAGGAAAAGAAGCAACAGACCCTTTTGTATTATCCTTGTTGAGGCCTATAAACTTTGAATTCCCCTCAATGGAGAACCCATTAAGGTGTCTTCCCACTTTTACAATAGATATTAGATTACATATTTCAATCCTATGCATAAGTCTCTAACAAACACCATTGGCAGCTTGAATATCATCCTAATCTTACAACCAAGCCAACAAGGAGACAAAAACACACAAAATAATGAACTATTAAACCTCCAAGAACAATTCCAGGTATCCAAATACACAAGGAACAAAAAGGAGATAGAGAAGAACAAAGGCATTTCCACATTCAGAAGTGATTTAACACAAAAAGAACGAATTCAGCAAAGAAGAAAGCAATTCCTAGCAGAACAAACCTTCCATGTTAGCAGAAACAAGCCATAGTGAACGAAGCAGCAATATCAAAGAAACGAAACCCAGAGCCAAAACCTTGTAGTGCTCCATCTTGATTAAGTGATCATCAACATCAGATCCAAATGGTAAAACTCAGAGACAAACCCAAAAATCACAGAATCACCAAAACCCCAGTTGGGAAACAAAATCTAAACCCCAAAAAAAAAAAACTCAAGAACTCGAAAACCAGTTCAAAAATCCATGAAGAACTTGAACATTTAAGCTCGAACACAGAATCGTGAAAAAGAAGCAGCACGCAAAGCCGATCTGGAGAGAGGTGAGCCCAGAAGAGAGAAAAAAATCAGGAAATTTCAGACATTATTTGTTTTCCCCTTTCACGGGCATAGCTTTGTTCTTCGATTCTCTCTCTCTCTCTCTCTCTCTGAAAGTGTTTTTGGAGTGGGATTAGTGTTTTCTTTTTTGCTCTCTACTTTTGAGGAATGGATGCAGAAAGAGAGAGAAAGAGATTGAAACTTGAAAGAAGAGAGAGAGACGTATTTTGTTTGTGAGGGTAGGGAGCTGCCCGAACGATGCTGACCGAGCTGACCAAACGCAGTCAAAAACGCCTTCGCGCTACATCGTGGAAAGTGACGTGACAAGCTCCAACCATTATAATTATTATTATTATTATTTGTTTTTTTTAAAAACGCAACATTATATATTATAAATGAAATAAAGAAGATTCGAACCTACCCTTCCTACATAAAATAACATTTTATTATAAGGTAATTTTATGAAAGTAAAAATAAAAAAAACCATGGTAAGATAGCAATGAGTATGCTCGCGTCGTCTTTCAATGAGGACACTGCAAAAACCTAATTTAGCTCTACGTAAGATAGACAAAGTACGAAATGGCGCACAGACCGTGCTCGAGCTTCAGATCAATATCTCCAGAAGCAAGGAGTACGCTCGCGTCTTTCAACGAGAACACCGAAAAAACCTAATTTAGCTCCACGTAAGATAGTCAAAGTACGAAAACGACGCACGAACCGTACTCGAGTCTTTCAATGAATTGGGTGGGTCTTTATCGCCCGTCCCTGAAAAAAAAAATGTTTCTCACTCCCTCGTTACCTGTCTAGATCGGGAATTCCCTCCCGTTTTTAGAACAGGTCCGACATCCACGAGATTACAAATTTCAAAGCCCACAACAATACAAAATTCAAAACCCAAAACAAATACACCTCTAAACGATGCCCAATAAATGTTTTTTTTTTTTTTTTTTTGAAGATTTTATTTTTAAAACTCAAAACAAACATGGGTTTAGTATTCTATACCCATTTCGAACCTCAAAATACCCAAACCAAACATCCCATTAGGGGTGTTTGGTCCACCAACTTGGATTGAGGTGGAGTAGGTTAAAATGGGTCGCTTTTTATTTACATTGTTCGAGTAGCTACACAATTTTAAAAGTTTCATATTGTTGAAATATGCACGATAAATCTATCTTTTTTTTCCTCCATATTAGTAGTGACGACCGTGAATCGGCCTTGTTGAAATATCATCACTAGCCAATAGAGTCAAGCTCAATAATTGTACGAGTCATTTGTATATTGATTTTAGAAAGATATCTGATTTGAGGAGAAGAGATCTAGATATTTTAGAAAAAATATTCAGATTTGTTAGATTTAGATTTGTTAGGTCTAGATTGCGGCTCCAGTATAAATACACCTCCACTCTACCTAGGTTATTCATCCAAGAAATCCAAAAAAGTATTCTACACAATGTCTTGTATTCTCTTCTCGATTGGTCTTAATAAAGAGTGCGAGTGTTTCCCACAGAGAGTTGTGTTCAACAATTGGTATCAAAGCGAGGTTAATGTAGGTTATCTGATCTCTTGGAATTCTTAGTATGCTCTGTAGTTGCAGCTCTGTCTGATCTTCCACATCAGAAACGATTTCTTGAGATTAGTAGTTAGTGAGTTTCTTTTGTGTCGTGAGTAGTCTATAACTATGCAAGTCTTGTGTTGAAAGAGCTTGTTTGGTATTACTGAGGTATGGTCAACATGATGGGTGATTTTCAAATCGTTGGAGAAATCAAGAAACTCAACAACAACAACTACAACACGTGGGCAACATGCATGATGTCCTATTTACAAAGACAGGATCTTTGGGAGATTGTTGGCGAGTGTGAAACTACGCCACCTTTGGAGGATTCTAACGGCGCCTTGCGCAAATGGAGAATCAAAGCAGGCAAAGCAATGTTTGTCTTGAAGACCACAATTGAAGAAGAGATGTTAGAATATATTTGGGATGACAAGACACCGAAAGAAGCATGGGACACGTTCGTGATGTTGTTCTCAAAGAAGAACGATACAAGGCTACAACTTCTGGAGAATGAGTTGTTGTCAATTTCACAACGTGACATGACGATTGCTCAGTACTTCCACAAGGTCAAGTCGATTTGTCGGGAGATTACTGAACTAGACCCGAAGTCCGCCATTGTAGAATCTCGAATGAAGAGGATTATAATCCACGGATTGCGACCGGAATATCGAAGCTTCATTACACTACTGTACAAGGATGGCCTACTCAACCATCACTTGTAGAGTTCGAAAATTTGTTGGCCAGCCAAGAAGCCATGGCTAAACAAATGGGAGGCATCACATTGAAGGGTGAAGAAGAAGCACTCTACACAAGTGAAAGTCGGAGCAATAATAGGCCATCTACCAAACGTGGATACAATGACGACAAAAGAAGAAGTCACAAAGGAACTTCACAACCCAAGAGAGCTCAGAAGAACGACGACAAGAGTTTCCAAGGAAAGAGATTTGAAGGTATTTGCTATAATTGTGGGAAAAAGGGCCACATGTCTAAAGATTGGTTCAAGAAAAAAGTCGGTTGAAAGAAATGTGGCAATATCCAAAAAGAAGATAGAGGATGAATGGGATGCAGAGGTACTATGTCTAATAGTAGAAGACGAGCTAGCACTCATGGCAATGATGGAAGAGCATATTGATTACGAGGATGACTGGATCATTGATTCAAGATGCTTAAACCACATGATTGACGATCAAAGTGGTGCAATGGAAGAGGGGTGGCCCTTAGAGAAGGAAGAATTACCAGGCCTTGAGCTAACTGAAGAAATTCTTTTACAGAACACAAAGAAGCAAACAGAAGAAATTCTTTTACAGAACACAAAGGAGCAAACTGAAGAGATTCTTCCACAAAAGACGGGGGAGCAAATTGTACATATTTGCTTAAGTGCTGATGTGTCTGAAGATTCAAGTGACACTAGTGTTGGTGAGCAAGAGGTGACTCAACCAAGCGAGCCTAGTGAAAATAAAATGACACCTCAACAACTCAGACATTCAGAAATAATCCTAAAGGCAAATCCAGAGTATGCCAACGCAGTAGAAGACGAAGTTAATGAGCCGGAGACATGAAGTAACATCACAAAACTCAGCTTGGCAGAAAGCAATGGAGGAAGAAACTATAGCCTTGGAACAAAATCAAACTTGAGAATTAGTGCCAAGACCAAGAGATACCAAACTCATATCTTACAAGTGGGCTTACGAATTAATGTGTACCCTGGATGGATCAATCGTGAGATACAAAGCTCAGACTATAGATTCAGGGTTCTCTCAAGAATATGGACTAGACTATGATAAAACGTTTAGTCCAATGGCAAAGATCATTATCGTACAAGTTCCTCCAGTACTTGCTGTAAATAAAGATTGAAAATTATGGCAGATGGATATGAATAATGCTTTCTTGCATGGAGAGTTAAACAGAGAGCTCTACATGGACCAACCGAAGAAATTCGAAAATGAAGTTGGAGTCATTGATCAATATATGCAAAATCTGAAAAAGCCTCATTTGGATGCGGCTCGACAGACCTTGAGATATGTCAAAGATACAATCAATTACGATCGTTTATACAAAAGAAGTGAAGACTAGAAGGTAGTTGGATATAGTGATGTCGACTATGCAGGAGACCACAATACCCGAAGATCAATCACTGGGTATGTATTCAAGCTCAGTTCGAGAATAATTTTTTGGTGTAACAAAAGACAACTAACAAAATCATTGTCAACTAAAGAAGTAGAGTATAGAGCAGCTCAGGAAAATACATGGTTAAAACTTTTGATGGAAGATTGACACCAGAAAATTGAGTATCCAATACCACTTCATTGCAACAATCAATCTGCGATTCGCCTAGCAGAAAATTCGGTGTTTTATGTTAGAACAAAGCATGTGGAGGTGCACTACTATTTCATTAGAGAGGTCCTAAAGGAAGAAATCGAGATGCAGCAGATCAAGACAGATGACCAAGTGGCAGACTTGTTTACAAAAGGGCTGAATATTGGCAAACATAAGAGTTTTCGCTGTCAACTCAACATGATGCAGCGAATGAGGACTAGTGCTGAGGGTGTGTTGAAATATCATCACTAGCCCAATAGAGTCAAGCCCAATAATTGTACGAGCCCATTGTATATTTATTTTAGTAGAGATTTTAGGAAAGATATCTGATTTTAGGAGAAGAGATCTAGATATTTTAGAAAAAGATTCAGATTTGTTAGATTTAGATTTAGATTTGTTAGGTCTGTAGGGCTCTAGTATAAATACACCTCCACCCTACCTAGGTTATTCATCCAAGAAATCTAAAAAGTATTCTACACAGTGTCTTGTATTCTCCTCTCGATTGGTCTTAATAAAGAGTGTGAGTGTTTCCCACAGAGAGTTGTGTTCAACAGGCCTTCCAGTGCCTCAAATCTCTAACCCCTCAACCTCAACCAAATCCCTCACAAAAACTTCCCTCTCCACTAAGGAAGACCAAGAAATGTGGATATGAAGAACTTTTGCAATAAGTACAGTTAGTTTTAATGGGGAAAGGAAGATCAAGAGCTCTGGAAAAAGGGTTTTAGGGCAAAATTTGATTATACGTTCATATGCGTCACTTGTGTTTTGTTCTAAGATTCCACATTGGTTGAAGAGGAGAACGTCACATTCTTAATAAGGGTGTCGAAACTTTTCCCAAGCAGACGCGATTTAAAAATTTTGAGGGAAATCCTGAAAGGGGAACTCCAAAGAAAACAATATCTGATAGCTGTGAGCACCATGCAATGCTTCTATGCCATAGGTATGACGAGGGGTGGCTTTGTGCCCAATAAATGCTTCGAGTAAGTGTATGGATTGCCGGGCTGAGAAGAAATGGTTTGGATGAGGGTATAGGAACTTGTAAAGGCTCATTTGGTGAGGTTGAAGTTAAATATGGTAATGACTTGGACACATCAGTTTATAGCACTGGCTTCCTCGTGGAAATGTCCAGATAGACCATAATCAATTGATGCTAAGCTGTGGGATGGATATCAAAATAGTCCTTGGAATCAATTGGAAGGGTCCATGCTTAGACCCATTCGTTGTTACAGTGGCATAAACCGGACTATTATCAAGAGTAATTAGTAATTTCGGCCTAAACCAATTAGGTAAATAACTTCACTATTGTTTGTGTTCCCCATCGGTTAGATAGGAGAATGAAATACCATTTATAAGGGTGTGGAAATCTCTCCCTAACAAACACGTTTTTAAGTCTTGAAAGGAAGTTTGAAAGGGAAAGCTCAAAGAGGACAATATCTGGTAGCGGTGGGCTTGGGGCGTTATAAATGGTATCAGAGCCAGACACTGAGCGATGTGCCAGCGAGGAGGTTGTTCCCATAAGAGAGGTAGACACGAGGCAGTGTGACGGTAAGGATGCTAGGCCCTAAAGGGAGGTGGATTTGGTGGGGGTCCCACATCGATTGGATAAAGGAACGAGTGTCAGTGAGGACGCTGGGCCCTGAAGGGGGGTGGATTGTGATTGTTAAACATAGAATAGATCATATATGTACATAGTAAGATAATCTACTGATGAGGTCGTGACCCATATAGGTCACAGTGCCATTCAACCTAACAGTGATGTCCCACATCAGTTGGGGAGGAGAACGAAACACCTTTTATAAAGGTGTGTAAAGCTCTCCCTAGCATATGCGTTTTAAAGCCTTGAGGGAAAGCTCGAAAGGAAAACCCCAAAGAGGACAATATTTGCTAGCGATGGACCTGGACCGTTACAATTTGGTTGGACGAATTGAATGATGTACGATGTGCATGCCTCGTGGCCCGTGCACGTGTCATGATCATGATTGCCTTGACATGTGTCATGTTATACTATGTTATGTTGTGTTATGACATGTTATAAGTTATGTTATAATATGATTATGTCATGTTGCGGAATCATATTTATGATGCATAAATCTTCTTATACCACGTCATACCATGTCATGTAAATTATGTTAGGTATGAAAGATATACCAAGAATTATGTATGTATGTTTCATAGGTCTGTTATGTTACGAATAAACAGAGGTATGACTTGCATTACAAATTTATACTATAAGTTTCAACTATGTGGACTCATTGATTTATGTAGATCACCTGCATTAGGATACTTTTCTATCATGATTAGTACGGGCGCGTACCTTACAATATTTATGCTCGTCGTGATACTATGTAGTTTCTTTCTCTCTGTAGTGTTTGGTAGCATGAGTGTGTGCTAGTCTAATGAGTCAAGCCCATAGGGTATGTCTACGAGCTAACCGTCCCCGTTGGCTTATTAGGTAGGATAGAAGTCTTCACGGATAACTAGTCAACCAATGATAAGGAAAAAACCCAAGAGAAGGCCCTGACACCAAATGATAAGGAATCACTACAAGTGGAGTAAGATTCGAATTACCTTGTTGATCAAATATCTCAAGACAATAACACTTGTTTGAAATTCGAATCATTCCACAAGCAAGATCGATCATGTCGAGCTTGAATGATTCTCGAATAAATTAAATTTTAGATTTTCGATTGTTTTTAAATTTTAAATTCTCGAATAAAGTAATTTTTTTTTTTTTGATAAATATAACATTTTACGTTGTAAGCCCATTTCATTTTTATTAAATTAAAATATGTATGCAACAATATATTATAAATTATACAATATTGTAAAATAAGAATTATACAAATTTTGTGAAATAAATGATAATTATTTGATTATTTTAATTTTTTTTAAAATTAAACTTTAGTTGATAATTAAAAGGTTTAATGAATGAGTTTAAAAAGGGTAAAAAGGTAAGCACATTTTAAGTAATTAAAAGTAAAAAAGGAAAAATAATTATCTTACCTTTAATTATTATTATTTTTGACTCGCAAACCAAATAGGACCAATTAAAAATTATCCTTTTTTTTTATAATATCGGTAATACAAATAAATAAATAAATATATAGTGGTCAACACCGTGTCCTTTGACCACTCCACCGTTCCTCTAATTTTAAAAATGATTATTAGAAACAAAAAATTACAATTTTGAATATTTTTAAACATGTAACGCTAATAACAATCAAAATAATAGAATAAAAATATATAATAATAAATTAAGTTAACGACCTAAAGATCTTGTTCACATGGGTCGTCCAATGGTTGATCTCTAAATTTGTCGTTGTTTAAGTCAATTCGATCGTAGTCATGGTTTCATCTACCACTCTATTGAGGTTGTTGCTAGCGCTTGACTTAAACATTTTCGATATCTGTCCTTGTTGTATCGGTAAGTGGAACGTTCACTTTCTCTCACTGTCCTCGTTGTGAGTTAATAAGTTTGACTTGTACTTAGTTTTTACTTGATTTACTGATCATTGAGTGTTTATAGACAAAGTTATTAATCATAGAGCATGTAAGTCGTTCGACACTCTATTGAGGCTAATGCTAGAGTTCGACTCAAACATTTTCGATTTTTGTCCTTGTAGTATCGACAAGTGGAACATTTTCCTCTCATTGTCCTCGTTGTGAATCAGTAAGACTTGACACGCTTTCATGCTCAATTTATAATATAGTTTGGTTGAGACTAAGAACGTTTAAGACAGTATAATTCATCATCGTTGAAGGTCGTTTCAAAGTAAATGATTCTCGTGATGAATCTTAGGGTTAGGTAAGATATGTGTAAATTATTGTGATTTGTGTTACATGTTCGATATTTATGATGAAGGGGATAGTTTTACATGCATATTTGTGGTGTATTATTCAATCCTCAACTCTCGATGAATGAGACTGAACAGGCTGGATGAGAATCAGATACTCAACTCCTTATTCATGATCCTGAACTCCTACACCTACTTCACTACTGAACCTACTTATTAATGATTCGGAACAGGATGACATCCAAATTTACCTGGAAAGAGATTTGAAGGGTAAGTAATATTTCAAACCGAGATTATTTCAAATCTTTTCTTTATCCAATATGTTACCCGAAATTATGTCAAAAAAATAATTAAAAATTGGACAATGTCAACCTAATGAAAAAAAAAAAAGAAGAATAGAATGAAAATCACAGAGCTAGAACACATAAAGAGAAAGTAAAAGGAAGAAATAAAAAATATGAGTGAATATAACAACAAATATATATTCTCATTTATAAAATAATTCTCAAAATATATTAGGAAAGTATAGTATGATACTATAATAAATGGTATGTCTAGGCATCGTCTTAAGAAACATTAAATCTAGAGGGAAAGATTAAGAATTTGTTAAATATTTAACAAAATTTAGAAATTAGAATTACGAGAGGAATTGACTGAACATCTTTAATAAGGTTAAGTGTCTTGGCATAAGTGGGAACGAATTCAAGGGACGAAAGTAAGCTAATTTGGAGTTAGATAGAACTTCGGTTAAGATCATCCAAGTAAGTGACCTTATTATCAACATGGTTATATTTGAGGTTGACACGTGCCCCATGGTTCTGCAAGTGTCATATATATTGATATGTGTGAATTGTTTATGGATCGATATGCTTATGATATGATATGTATATGTTATAATATGTGAATTGTATGATAATACTTACGGTACGATGTGTTCAATGATATGTTTGAGATAGGATACTAGAAGAATGCACTAAACATAATGTAAGGATAGGAGTAAGATATGTTCATGAAACGCTAAGGTTAAGTTACGTATCGAAGTGCTATGGATATGAAAGATTGATTTCAAACGGGTGTCTGGCACGAAGAGCTACCAAGCATGCTCGTCCGACAAGGAAAGGGGCCCAGCGGTGTGTGAACTGACTGGTGAGTCGATACTCGCACGTATGAGATGTGTGTTAGGATAGTGTCGTAGGAAAATAGACTGATATGATAGGTCTCGTAATTGCATTAGCATGTTCTTGCATTTAACCCCAATAGTGGGGTCAATTACTGAGTATTTCTTTAAATACTCAAACCACATACTATGGTTGACGACAATATCTTAACTCGAGACCATGACACATGCATAGGGTAGTCACATTTATTTTTTTTAAACTTAGGCTATAATAGGATGCTTTAAGTTAAATGTTTATTTATTTTATTTTAGTCTTTTGTTGTGTCGTTTTAAAGGTGTTTTCAAAACACGCAAGTCCATGTTTGTGTTTTAAGATGAAGGTAATGTTTTATGAAAGTTAAATGAAGTATTTCCGCATTCAATGTTCATGATACGTATATAGTGACGACCTTAAATTAAGTAAAAAAATTTTGGTCGATACACCTCATGTTATCTATTTATGTAGACCCTCATTTCCTTTTTAAGGTGGACTTATTCTACATACAATAGTAGTTTCTCATGTAACCTACTTATGTAGTCCCTCGATCTCTCAAGACGGGTTATATTCAGCACACAGTAGTGGTTTTTCATGTTATCCACTAATGTAGTCTATCGACTCTCTTAAAGTGGGTTATATTCTACACACGGTAGTAGCTCCTTGCGTTGCCTACTTATGTAGTTCCTCGTCTTCTCTTAAGGTGAGTTTTGATTTACACACAATAGCAGTTATTTATGTCATCTACTAGTCTCTCGTCCCTTCTTAAGATGTGTTTAATTCACACACAATAGTGACTCTTCAAGTCAACTATTAAGGTAGTCCTCGTTCCAAGGTGAGTTTCATTACACACAATAGTGACTCCTTAAATAGATCAGTTCACACGGCTAGCGGCCTCATAAGTTATCATAAATTTTTCTCAAGTGTCGTGGAGATTTGCTAGGTTTTTAAGGCTTCTAGGTTGTTAGATTTCATCTCATATTTCTAAGTTGCTCAGGGTTAGCTGATAGGGGCTAAACTAGTCCTCAAGTCTAGTCCTCTAATCGCCGCTCATGATCCTAAGGCGCTCAGTCTAGAGAAAATGTACTAACCTCGGTCAATGCGCAAATTGTCTTAGTTCTAGCATCCTATTCTTAACTTGGTTCACTCATGTAATCTACTTAGTCCCTCAACCTCTCCATATGCGGGTTATATTCTACACACAATGGTTCCCCATGTTATCTATTTATGTAGTCCCTTAATCTCTTTAAATGCGGAGTTATTTTCTACATATAGTAATAGTTCCTCTGGTTGCCTACTAATGTAGTCTCTCATTCCTTCTCAAGGTTGGTTTCATTCTACACATAATAGTAGTTACTTATGTCATCAACGTATGTAGTCTCTCGTCCCTTGTCAAGATGGTTTGAATCCAGACATACTAATAACTCTTCAAATCAACAATATAGGAGAGTTTTATTGTACACACAATAATGGCTCTTCAAATTGATATGTTCACACGGCTCGCAGTTTCATAAGTTCTCATAAATTTTTTCGGCTCCCAGGCGGTTTAGGTCTCATCTCAAATTTCCAGATCGCTTAGGGTTAGCTCATATGGGCTAAACTTGTCCCAGGTCTAGAACTCTAATCACTGCTCATGATCTTAGGGTGCTACGTCTACAAGAAACGTATCGATCTTAGACAATGTGAAAACCGCCCTAGTTCTAACACCTTATTCTTAACTTTCGCTCATGCATGCTTTGCAAAGGAGATATTCCTATTGATCACCTAAAACACGAAAAACATATTCTTTTCATCAATACATGTTTATTAGGGAGATATCCTTATCAATCACCTAATGCACGAAAATCATAAATAATAAATCATACATTCAAGCATGCTCAACGAGGAGATAACATCTGTTAATCTCTTGGAGTACAGATCACAATATCCTATTCAATATTCTAGTATAGCGGAAAGTATTAAAATAGCCATACACCTTGAATTCTCATCTTATGGGCATTTTCGTAATTTTTATAACATACATATCATTCTCATCATAATTGCTCATTTTCAGTCCTAATGGTTAACCACATAAGGTAAGATATTCTCGCATGCTAGCAAGTCCTAGCAATCTTTATAAGTATTACTTGCCTAAAGACCATGTGGCTACTTACCAGGATGAAGCGTATCCTCCCAAACATAGTTTACCACCATATGGAGGCTCCAAATTTCTTGAAAACTTATTGGTAGGTCTTAAATCAAGTGAAATTAAGGTCAACATTGGAATAAAGACGAAAAATAGAAAAACAGAGTCAAACGAGCTGATAACTGAGCATCCATGTGCCCCATGTGCCTTCACATGTTCAAAAAGGTGCGATAGGATCGTGTTGGATTAGGTAGTTGGTTTAGGTCATGGGTGCTGAACCGGGTCATGATTATGGGTTAGAAGTGGGTGCGGGTCGAATTAGATCATGTGACATATGTCTCCTTACAAAGCAAACACGTTGCTCTAGTTGTTGTTTGACATGTGACATGATGATATCATAACATAGCTTTTATACATGACATAGCTTATCATAGCATAACATGACATGACATAACATATTATAGCATGACGTAATGTAACATAACATGACATTACATATCATAACACATCATAATATGCTACATAGCATATCATAACATGACATGACACAACATAGCATCATATGTCATTCATACATATGACACGTGCAGGGGCCAAAGAGAACACACCATCATACATAATATAATTTATCTAACGAAACCGATAGTAGAGCCACTTACTTGATTAGCTTAAGTTGGTGTCTTTGATGTGCCACTTGTAAAGCTAGACGATATAAAATAATTTAGGTATAAGAAATCGGTAAGCAATTATTAGTTCTCAAGTCGAGTTATTTTTTTAAAGTTACAATATCTACACTCTCTTGCCCTCTGATATTTCAAAAGTCACTTCCTTTTCTACCATCGTGTTCATGTTGTCGAAAACTAATAGAAAAGAAAGGAGCACGTATAACATGATATTGTACACATATGTACGTAACATATGAGAGAAGTCATCTATGCTCGTGTGTGATATACAACATGCATGAAGTTCTGCACTAAAAATCATTAGTAGTCATCAAATTTTGCACCACAATTGGTGGCTGTACTAATTCTTTGAATCAACTAGATCAATTTTTTTGTCTATATATCGTATTGTAAGTGTTTGAGATGTCTTTTCTCTTTCTCCTATGTTTTAGGTTAAATAAACGTAAATACTCTCCATTAAGCTCATGATAAAGAAAATGGAACAAATTTGAAACGAAAATGATATTCTAACCTAAACGAAAAGAAAAAGTAAAAAGGGTTGAGGATTGTTTGGAGTTAGTCTCATGTTGCCTAATTTAGGAAATGAGTGTGAGTTTATAAGTAAAGAAATATATTTCCATTGGTATGAGGCTTTGGAGAAGCCTAAAGCAAAGCCATGAGAGCTTATGTTCAAAGTGGATAATGTCATACCATTGTGGAGAGTCATGATTCCTAACACCAGCTAGTTGGGGAAGCTCAAAGAAAAACCATGAGAGGTTATGCTCAAAGTAGACAATATCATACCATTGTGGAGAATCGTGATTGCTAGCACCAACTGGTTGGGGAAGCCCAAAGCAAAACCATGAAAGCTTATGCTCAAAGTAGACAATATCATACCATTGTAGAGAGTCGTGATTCCTAACACCAACTGGTTGGGGAAGCCCAAAGCAAAACCATGAGACGTTATGCTCAAAGTGGACAATATCATGCCATTGTGGAGAGCCGTGATTCCTAACACTAGCTAGTTGGGGAAGCTCAAAGCAAAACAATGAGAGCTTATACTCAAAGTGGACAATATCATACCATTGTGGAGAGCCGTGATTCCTAACACTAGCTAGTTGGGGAAGCTCAAAGCAAAACCATGAGAGCTTATACTCAAAGTGGACAATATCATACCATTGTGGAGAGCCGTGATTCCTAACACTAGCTAGTTGGGGAAGCCCAAAAGTGGACAATATCATACCATTGTGGAGAGCCGTGATTCCTAACACTAGCTAGTTGGGGAAGCCCAAAACAAAACCATGAGAGCTTATTGTGGAGAGCCGTGATTCCTAACACTAGCTAGTTGGGGAAGCCCAAAACAAAACCATGAGAGCTTATGCTCAAAGTGGACAATATCATACCATTGTGAAGCCCAAAGCAAAACCATGAGAGTTTATGCTTAAAGTGGACAATATCATACCATTGTGGAGAGCCGTGATTCCTAACACTAGCTAGTTGGGGAAGCCCAAAACAAAACCATGAGAGCTTATGCTCAAAGTGGACAATATCATACCATTGTGAAGCCCAAAGCAAAACCATGAGAGTTTATGCTTAAAGTGGACAATATCATACCATTGTGGAGAGCCGTGATTCCTAACACTAGCTAGTTGGGGAAGCCCAAAACAAAACCATGAGAGCTTATGCTCAAAGTGGACAATATCATACCATTGTGAAGCCCAAAGCAAAACCATGAGAGTTTATGTTTAAAGTGGACAATATCATACCATTGTGGAGATCCATGATTTCTAATAAAAAGATGGTGAAAAAAGTAATATGAGAACATCCCGCCATTTCATTTCACACCCAAAAAAAAAACAAACAAACAAACAAACAAGTAAGAGTAGGTGTGGTTGTGGGATATTATATATATATATCATAATTGGTGTTGTTGAATGGGGATGTTTTGGGTACAAAGAAGGCCCACCATTTGCACTCCCACCAAAAAATGGAGTTGGGCCATTGAGTGGAGCGGGGGAGATTTGAAGAATAAATTAAAGTTGAATGCCTTTTTGCTTCGTACACAACCACACACACACACACACGCACACGCACAACTTTCCATCTCCCTACTCCCACGTGCAACTTTCCTACTTCCTATATATATATATTTAAATTTAAAAAACTTTTAATTTTATATTAATGATTTATTCAAAGCTTTTAAAATTTATAAGATTGATGGTAATTTCACTGTATGTGTAGGATATAACTCGTCTTGAAAGAGGATGAGAGACGATTTAAATAGTGACCCAAAGACTCACTACTGTATGTAGGTTATAACCCTCTTTAAAAAGGGATGAGGGACTACACGAATAAATGAAATAACGAACTACCATTGTTTGTATGATAACCCGCTTTGACAAAGGACGAGAGACTACATAAGTTGGTAATATGAGATACTGCTACTGTATGTACGATAACCCACCTTGATAGGAGACGAGAGACTACCTAAGTAGATAACATGAGGAATCATTATTATGCGAAAATAATCTTCCTTGAGAGGGGACGAGGGACAAAAGGACTACACAAGTAGCTGATTGAGGATATACTATTGTGTGTAGAACAAACTTGTTGTGAGAGTGGACGAGGGACTACATAAGTAGTAAATAGAAAAGCTATAATTGTGTGGGGAGGAAATATCCTCTGAGAGGAGATGAGGGACTACACAAATAATTTAGCTCGTGATAGGCATCACTTTGGTGTGAGATAACAATTAGGGGATACCTGAATTAGGCTCAAACTTCTTAAGGCCCTGTGACAAGCTCGTGGAAGGGGGATGTGCTTGGAAGCTGAACCGTCACAGAGGGGTGTTGATCTGGGGCATTAGTGTTAATTTGTATTCTTTTGGTTTTTCGCATCTATGACATGCTTGTAAATAACTAATATAGTACCGGTTTGTATTGCTATTGATTTGGATTTTGTCCATGGTATTTTAAATGGGACTAAATTTAACTTATTTTTTTTGCATTTTTAATTGTTTAATTTACTTATTTTATTTATCTTTATCTTTCGACTTTTGGTCGTAGATTTTTCGAAAATTAAAAAATTTTGGTCATGATAGATTGGTATTAGAGGAGGTGAGTTTTAGGTCCTATAAATCATTTTTTTAGGTAGTGTTTTATACCTCTGTGACTCAACTCTTTGACACACGCCATTGTGACTAGATATGTTGTCTAGACCTGTATTGTATTATAAGACTTACGAGGATGAAACTTATGAACTTATGATTATTATTATGATTACTATTTATGTTGTTTGATGGAACAATGAGCTAGGATATGTAGTAACCTAAGTTTGTTGTCTTCTTGATAGATTATGGCTCATAAGAGGATAGAGACTTTCAGGCCTAGGAAAGGTAGAAGAAGGGTTGAAGACGACATTGCAATTTCGACACCTAAAACGGAACAACATCCACCCCTAGGCGAGGCTAGAGAGCTGCTTCCTAATGTCGACAGAGCCATGCTGCAGGCACGAGTGTCTAAGAGAGGTCGAAGTAGAACTGTGACTCGAGATTCCCTTGAGATAGTTCCTTGGGCACTCGTGCCAAGGAAAATACCTTTGATGTAGCACCCACCCCTGTTCGTTGCGGAAACAGAGGTGGCACGACTAGAGGTGCTCAGAAGGGAGTGAAAGAGAGTTGTGGTGATAGACCCCTGAGGAAGCTCTTCATGCACTAGCGACAGGAACTCTCTCTGGATACCCTGTGATCATTCATGAAGACTATGTGGAGACTCAGGCTGAAACAAGCTTGATTCTGTAGGCACTTGTGGCCAATCAAAGGTCTAACACAAAGCCCCAAGTGTAAGGAGAGATAACAATTGTTCAAACTATTGTTGGGTGTATAAACGTGGCTGCTATTGTTGACACGAATACACAAACTCTCACAGAAGAAGAGAAGAAGTCGAATAGGAATGCTACTAGAAATGATCGTAGTTGACACGAACACACAAGCAAGAACGAGCAGGGTTAGGATGATGGCGAAATTGCATGCCCAAAATGCAGCCGCAATCATGAGGGCGAGTGTTTGGCGAGAATAGGGGTGTGCTTTGTTAGATAAAACCTGAGTTTTACCGTTTTTCTTATTCACACGATTTCAGAAAATCGTGAGTTTGACCATTCGACAAATCACGTCGAATGGATCACCAGAGTTTTAGAAGGGAGTGGCACAGATTTAGTTGGCCACTCTCCACTCAATTTTAGAATTCTTTTTTACTTTAAATAGGAGATTTGTTCTGAACAAATAAAACAACCTCAACGCAGTCAAATTCAGAGTTATTTTTTCTCTCTCCTTTTTGTTACGCATTTTCCCAATTTCCTCTCACCGAAATTCTGTGAAAACCAACAAGTGGTATCAGAGCCAAGTTGAAGATCGGTGTATATCATTGCAGAGGAGCCAATCTATCAACAAACAAGTTGAATAGCTCAAGTGGTTAGAGCGTTGACCTAACATCACAAAGGTCTCAAGTTCGAGTAGAAGAAAATGCAAAGTGTAAAAACACACACATCGTGGGGCCCATCTCGGGCAGGCTCACTCACTCCTCCACGTCGTCGTCGTGTGCCGACATCTCCATCACCGCCGCCACGAAGAGGGCGTCAAGTTATCGTTGAGCGGGTGATCAGGGAGACAACGACTGCCGTCGTTCAGTATCCAATATTGACAAAGTCCAATTATAACGAATGGATCTTGTTGATGCGCGTCAACCTACAAGCGCAAGGGTTATGGCATGCTGTTGAGCCAGAGGAAGGAGAAACGATTGAGTACCGTGAGGATCGGTTGGCGTTTGCCGCCATATTACGATCTGTGCCCCCAGAGATGCTGGCATCTCTCTCCACCAAGCGCACCGCGCAATCGGCCTGGGAGGGAATCAAATCCCGTCGGGTCGGTGTACAGCGAGTGCGGGAATCCAACATCGAGCAGTTGCGGAAGGAGCTCTCGGAGATCCACTTTAAGGACGGTGAATCCGTCGATGATTTTTCAATGCGGATCACGGGGCTCGCCAACAACATCACCACACTCGGTGGCAGCATCAGCGAGACAGAAATCGTGAAGAAGATGCTGCAGGTTGTCCCTGATCACCTCGAGCAAGTTGCGATTTCAATCGAGACATTGCTTGACGTGAACGACCTAACGGTAGAAGAGGTGACCGGAAGACTGCGTAACGTCGAGCAGCGGAAGAAAAATACCATTTCAGCTGTCGACAAGGGGAAGAAAAATACCATTTCAGCTGTCGACAAGGGGGGTCGTCTACTCCTCACAGAGGAGGAATGGTTTGCACGTCTAAAGCTCCGTGACAACACCGGCCAGAGCAACGGGTCCTCCTCCAGCCGCAAAGACGGTAAGAAGCCATGGATCTCCCACGGGCGCATGCGCGGGAAAGATGGGAATCAAAAGAAGGAGTCGACCAATGGCAGGCCAATCTGCTCGAACTGTGGGAAGAGAGGACACCTAAGCAGGAACTGCTGGAGCAAGCTTAGGAACAAGGAGAAGGCCGAAAAGGCCCATGTGGCTCAATCCGAGGAGGACGAGCCAGCTCTCTTCATGGTAAGTGCATGTGTCCCCACTCTCGATTCCAAATCCACGGAAATGGAGGTAATCAACAACGATGTTGAACTCGAGAAAGAGCTCCAGCTGGGTGTAGCAAAGGTGGCACCAGCTAGGGAGCCAATTCAACTGGAGGAGGAGCGAGTGTTCGCTCAGATCAGCGAGCGGGACGAGCAACACAAGGACCGGCGATGGATCCTAGACACAGGGGCAACAAACCATATGACCGGGGCTAGATCTGCATTCTCCGAACTCGACTCGAGCATCGCAAGCTGACCGACGTCTACTTCATCCCGAGGCTCAAGGCTAACCTGTGAGCCTGGGTCAACTCGATGAGACAGGCTGTTTCATCTCCATCGAGCGCGGACTACTCAAAATTTGCGATAATCAACGACGGCTGCTCACACAGGCAAGGCGCACGACAAACCGTCTTTACATCCTAGAGTTAGAGATAGAGCAACCTGTCAATCTCTCGGCCAAGATCAAAGAGGTATCTTGGAGGTGGCACGCAAGGTACGGGCATTTAAACTTTCCTGCTCTAGAAAAACTACAGAAGGAGGAGTTAGTGCACGGTTTGCCAGCAATCAAAGGCGTGAACAAGCTGTGCGACGGGTGCCTCATCGGCAAACAGAGGCGCACACCCTTTCCGTCTCGAACATCCTATCGAGCCGATGAGCCGTTGGAGCTTGTACACGGCGATATCTGCGGGCCCATCAAGCCGGCGACCCCAGGCGGTAAGAGTTTCTTCCTCCTATTAGTCGATGACAAAAGCCGCTTCATGTGGCCGACCCTGCTGCAAGCGAAAAGTGAGGCGGCAGAGGCGGTTAAGTGCATTAAAGCGCGAGCGGAGGCCGAATGTGAGAAGAAGATGCGAGTGCTGCGCACAGACCGAGGCGGAGAATTCACCTCGACAAGTTTCGGTAAGTATTGTGACGAAATCGGCATACAACGGCACCTAACGGCGCCCTACTCCCCCCAACAGAACGGAGTGGTGGAGCGCCGGAATCAGACCATTGTCGGGACAGCAAGGTCATTGTTGGTGACTGCCGGGATGCCTGGGAGATTCTGGGGAGAGGCAGTAATGACGGCCGTATATCTCCTCAATCGGTCACCAACTCGAAGCCTTGACGGGAAGACACCATATGAGGCCTGGTACAACAAAAAACCAGCGGTNCATTGTCGGGACAGCAAGGTCATTGTTGGTGACTGCCGGGATGCCTGGGAGATTCTGGGGAGAGGCAGTAATGACGGCCGTATATCTCCTCAATCGGTCACCAACCCGAAGCCTTGACGGGAAGACATCATATGAGGCCTGGTACAACAAAAAACCAGCGGTACATCATTTTCGCGTGTTCGGCTGCGTTGCTTACATGAAGGTAACACGTCCCCACCTCGCCAAGCTCGATCCTAGGGGGCTGAAGGTCGTTTTNGGATCCGTCGTCGAGATCGAAGGACGCGGCACCATCCTATTCGTCAGCAAGGGAGGCGAGCATCGCAAGCTGACCGACGTCTACTTCATCCCGAGGCTCAAGGCTAACCTTGTGAGCCTGGGTCAACTCGATGAGACAGGCTGTTTCATCTCCATCGAGCGCGGACTACTCAAAATTTGCGATAATCAACGACGGCTGCTCACACAGGCAAGGCGCACGACAAACCGTCTTTACATCCTGGAGTTAGAGATAGAGCAACCTGTCAGTCTCTCGGCCAAGATCGAAGAGGTATCTTGGAGGTGGCACGCAAGGTACGGGCATTTAAACTTTCCTGCTCTAGAAAAACTACAGAAGGAGGAGTTAGTGCACGGTTTGCCAGCAATCAAAGGCGTGAACAAGCTGTGCGACGGGTGCCTCATCGGCAAACAGAGGCGCACACCCTTTCCGTCTCGAACATCCTATCGAGCCGATGAGCCGTTGGAGCTTGTACACGGCGATATCTGCGGGCCCATCAAGCCGGCGACCCCAGGCGGTAAGAGTTTCTTCCTCCTATTAGTCGATGACAAAAGCCGCTTCATGTGGCTGACCCTGCTGCAAGCGAAAAGTGAGGCGGCAGAGGCGGTTAAGTGCATTAAAGCGCGAGCGGAGGCCGAATGTGAGAAGAAGATGCGAGTGCTGCGCACAGACCGAGGCGGAGAATTCACCTCGACAAGTTTCGGTAAGTACTGTGACGAAATCGGCATACAACGGCACCTAACGGCGCCCTACTCCCCCCAACAGAACGGAGTGGTGGAGCGCCGGAATCAGACCATCGTCGGGACAGCAAGGTCATTGTTGGTGACGGCCGGGATGCCTGGGAGATTCTGGGGAGAGGCAGTAATGACGGCCGTATATCTCCTCAATCGGTCACCAACCCGAAGCCTTGACGGGAAGACACCATATGAGGCCTGGTACAACAAAAAACCAGCGGTACATCATTTTCGCGTGTTCGGCTGCGTCGCTTACATGAAGGTAACACGTCCCCACCTCGCCAAGCTCGATCCTAGGGGGCTGAAGGTCGTTTTTATCGGCTATGAACCCGGGAGCAAGGCGTACAGACTATATGATCCTGTAGGGGGGCGAGCTCACGTGTCTCGCGACGTCGTCTTCGATGAAAGCACCTTCTGGCAGTGGAATGACGTGATCGAGGCAGACCATAATCCAAATCAATTCACGGTGGAGTACCTCGTCACTGAGCCGGAAGAAGGAGGAGCCCAGCATCAGCAGCCGTCACCGCCGCCAGCAGGTGCAACCCCTGAACCAGTGGAATTCGCAACACCACGGACTGCGGATTCGACGCTGGATGCTGATCACGATACTGATCTGGAGGCCAGGTACCGGAGGATGGACGACCTAGTAGGAGGAGGTGAACCACCTGGACTGGCAGTGCGCGAGCTCGAAGAAGTGGCCGAACTACATGCCATCAGTGCAGATGAACCGAACACCTTCGCCGAAGCAGAAAAGAACCCGTGCTGGCTGAAGGCAATGCAGGAGGAGATGACATCCATCACCGAAAATCAGACGTGGAGTCTGGAGGATATGCCGCCGGGACACCAAGCCATAGGGCTCAAATGGGTCTTCAAACTGAAGCGCAACGAAAAAGGAGAGGTTGTGAAACACAAGGCCCGTCTGGTAGCGAAGGGCTACGTCCAGAAGCAAGGAGTGGACTTCGAAGAGGTATTTGCGCCAGTGGCAAGGTTAGAATCCGTTCGTTTCTTACTTGCAATTGCAGCACATTACTCTTGGGAGGTTCACCATATGGACGTAAAGTCTGCTTTCCTTAACGGAGAGCTGAAGGAGACTGTTTATGTCCGACAGCCACCTGGCTTCCTGGATAACAACAACCCCAATAAAGTATTGCGCCTGCACAAGGCACTCTACGGGCTTCGACAAGCTCCACGAGCCTGGAACGCGAAGCTCGACAGTACCTTACTGTCACTGAAATTCAAACGTTGCGCCTCTGAGCATGGCATGTACACGCACGGCCATGACACGAAGCGACTAATCGTGGGAGTGTACGTCGACGACCTCATAATCACTGGAGGTGACATGGAAGTCCTCGGAAGGTTCAAGAAGGAGATGTCGAAAAACTTCGAGATGAGCGATCTCGGCGTGCTCAGCTACTATCTCGGCATCGAAGTGCAACAGAATTCTACCGGCATCTCCATCTGCCAAAGTGCATACGCAAAGAAGCTGCTGGACACAACTGGACTTGTGGACAGTAATCCTACAAGGACGCCAATGGAGACCCGACTCCAACTAAGGAAGGCTGGCACTACGACGACAGTCGACTCCACCAATTACCGCAGCATTGTCGGGAGTCTACGCTATCTGGTAAACTCTCGTCCTGATCTTGCTTATTCTGTTGGATATGTGAGCCGGTTTATGGAAGCACCTAGGGAGGAGCATTTAGCGGCTGTCAAGCGCATCCTGCGCTATGTAGCCGGAACCAGAGGCTGGGGTGTAAGATACTGCGCAGGGAGCGGAAAGGAGAAACTCAAGCTAGTTGGCTACAGTGATAGTGACATGGCCGGTGACGTTGATGATCGTAAGAGCACTAGCGGAATGATCTACTTTCTCTCAGGCGGCGCAATCTGCTGGCAATCAACAAAACAGAAGGTAGTTGCTTTGTCTTCCTGTGAAGCAGAATACATCGCCGCTTCGATGGCAGCAACACAAGGGATCTGGCTTGCGCGACTAATGGAAGAACTCATCGGGAGAGAAAGTGATCCACCAATGCTATACGTAGACAACAAAGCTACGATCTCCCTGATCAAAAATCCAGTTTTGCATGAACGAAGCAAGCACATAGAAATCAGATTCCACTACATTCGAGAATGTGCAGATCGAGGGCTCATCAAAATTGATTACATCCGAACAGAGAAACAACTTGGAGACATCTTCACCAAGTCCCTGGCGCGGGTGAAATTTGAAGAACTACGCTCAAAGATCGGAGTTCAAATAGTAAGGTAGATATACTACAGGTTTTAGGAGGAGATTGTTAGATAAAACCTGAGTTTTACCGTTTTTCTTATTCACACGATTTCAGAAAATCGTGAGTTTGACCATTCGACAAATCACGTCGAATGGATCACCAGAGTTTTAGAAGGGAGTGACACAGATTTAGTTGGCCACTCTCCACCCAATTTTAGAATTCTTTTTTACTTTAAATAGGAGATTTGTTCTGAACAAATAAAACAACCTCAACGCAGTCAAATTCAGAGTTATTTTTTCTCTCTCCTTTTTGTTACGCATTTTCCCAATTTCCTCTCACCGAAATTCTGTGAAAACCAACAAGCTTTAGGTGTGGTAGGCAAGGCCACAAGTTGGCCGAGTATACACAAATGAAGAACCAAATGCTAACCTACCTAAGCAGTAAAACCAGGATAGACGTAAAGCACCAGATTAGGGTAGCGAGAGAGGACGATGAGCTAGAACAGTAGTAACAAGTAGTCTCCTTTATCTTCAAAGTTTAACCTTTTGCTGGTTGACCTTAATGGTACATATTTATGTATGATGAAAAAAATGATTGATTAGCATGTCAACTAGAATTAGCAAATCGAGCGTGGACGTAAAGTACCAGAGCAGGGTAATGGAGGAAGACGATGACCTAGAATAGTAGTAACATGTACTCTCCTTTATCTTTAACAGTTTAATCTTTTGCTGGTTCACCTTAATGATATGCATTATGTATGATAAAAAAAAAATGATTGATGTACATGTCCACTAGAATTAGATCTTTTAGAACCTACGTAACCGTACCATGCCCTTAATGACTGAGATGTCGTGTAATGACCCCTTGATACCCAGCAAGGGTGATAGATAATGAACCACTACAAGGGGAGTAAGATTCGGAATACCTTGTTGATCGAATATCTCAAGGCAAGAACATTGTTTGAGATTCGAATCACTCCACAAGCAAGATCGATCATGTCTAGCTTGAATGATTCTTGTTGTTCAAATATCTCAAGGCAAGAACACTTGCTTGAGATTCGAATCACTCCACAAGCAAGATTGATCATGTCGAGCTTGAATGATTCTACATGCAACCTAAACTACATAGAATTACAAACAAACTTAGCCATTAGCTAAAGAAGAGCACAAATGCTTCTTTTACTATATTTTCCCAGTCCCTTACAAATACAACATACATACTTTATATAGCCTCAAAATGAAACTACTAGGCATTCCAAGAATTGTAACATTCATACTTAATGGTCATAATTAACCATTATGTAATTGTAACCTAAAGTAAATAAAAAGTCCTAAAAACTCTAAATTGTAACCCACCCAAAATTTATAACAATCAAACTTCACTCTTCTTCAATGTGGCATGCATTGAAACATCTTTTGATAATTTTGACAACTTTTTCTTCACATCGTCATTGAAGTATATTGTATAATTGATGTTTTTTTGGTTCATATCAAAGGGAGTGCATCATGCACAAAGGGTAGGGTAGCCCTTGGTGCACTCTAGATGTTAGACTTATGCTAGTGGTCAGAGAACTCAAGGAAGGGCTCCAGATGACGATAGATATTATTACAACCTCTTTGTCCATGGAAGACGTGTGTTAAGCAAATAACTAAGGTTATGAACCACTGGAGCAAGGGTCAGAATGACATCAGAATGCAAGTGAGATGATTAGACCTAAGGTTGACCTACCCAACTTTCAGGTATAAATGTTTTTAAGGAGGGGAGAATTTTCTAGATTCGTTCGTTTTAAGATAGACTTCTAAAACTTTTATTGAGACACAAAAAATGTTTAGAACCATCTCGATAACCTAGGATAAATATAAAATAAAATAATAAAAAATTAAAAATGTTGATCAAAGTCCACCAAGGAGCAAAATTATCATTTGAGGGTCTGAAGAGATCCTAAACGGATGGTATTCCAAAAAAAAAAAAAAAAAAAAAAAAAAAAAAAAAAAAAAAAAAAAAAAAAAAAAAAAAAAAAAAAGAGGGAAAAGTAAAAAGGAAAAGAAAAAGGAAAAAAAGGATTATAGTTTGTGTTATTAGTATGATGATCGAGTGTGTGAGTTGTTATGCGATCAAAACAATTGGTTATCTGAGCAAAGAGATATTCACCACAATCTATGAAGATCGAAAGTTGAAAGATTGGAATCAAGAAGTTTGATGGATTCAATTTTAGTTCTTGGAAGATGTATTTGTATTATAAAGATCATCACGAATCCTTATCTGGGGTAAAGCTGGATACCATCACTTTAGAGTTCTAGAAGCTCAAGGATTAACAAGCTCTAGGGTTGATGACGTTGATTCTATCTAGAAACGTGATGTTCAATATCATCAAGAAGAAGACAGCGTCAGATTTGTTGAAGACAATGTCAAATATGTATGAAAACCGTCGGTTATGAATTAAATGTATTTAATGCGTAGATTGTTCAAACTACAAATATTTGAAGATGGCTCTATTGAAAATCATATAAATGAATTTAATATGACTGTAAGTCATTTTACTTTTGGAAATTAACTTCGAAGATATAATTAAAATATTGATTATGATGTCATATTTACTTGAATAGTAGTATACTATTGTTATTCTGATCAGCAGTTCTCGAGGATCTGAGAATCTAAAGTTTGATGAAAATCGAGATGTAGTTTTCAACGAAAGTATTTACAAACGAGAAATTGGAGATTCTTTGGAAGGTACTTTCAGTGTTGATCGGAGGAGAAGAAATAAATCGAGGGTCTGAAATATACATGGTCGATAAAAATCAAAGAACCGAGGAAAATATTTGAACAGACCAAACGTAACGTGTTAGAAATTGTAGGGATAAGAGGCACTTTTCAGACATATTGTACGAAAATGAAGAAGAAGCAGAATCACAAATCTAGAGATGATAATATTTATATAAGTTCAGGAAAAGATACAGAGGAGGATCTAATTCAACTCGATTGAATCTTGAATTTTTTTATTTAGATACATCTTTTCATTTATCTCCAAACACGGATCTGTTTCAAAGTTTCAAATTTGGAAATTTTGGGAAGGTGTATCTCGTTGACAACAAAGCCTTGGATATTGAAGGAACGAGAGATGTCTGTGTACAAACTTCAACAAAAGATCAGTGGACATTGAAGGATGTCAGTGTATCCTAGGTCACAAGAAGAACCTGATCTCCATTGGTCAGTGGACAACCTAGGTTATGCAGTAGAGTTTGAAAAGAGTCTGGGTAAGATTATGAATGGTGCTATGGTGGTAGCACATCATACAAACTACAAAACTTTATAACCACCGCAGGGTTTATAAACATAGTTGCTATTTTTAAGAGTGTTTCCCCTTTAAGCCTGACACAATTGACTTGAAAATATGAGCATTAAATGAATAAAGATGTTGGCTATGAAACGAGTTTTAGAAGGCCTAAAATCTGTTGATATGGGTCTTTGTGAGAGATGTGTTGTGGGCAAGCAGAAACAAGTTAGCTTCACAAATACTTCTAAAGAGTCGAAGGAAGTACGGTTGGAATTGGTCCATATAGATGTTTGGAAACCATTTCGAGTTCCATCACTTGGTGAGTTCAAGTTTTATGTCACCTTCATTGATGATTTTAGCCGGAAGATATTGGTTTATTTCCTGAAACAAAAGTTAGATGTGTTTGCCACCTCCAAGAAGTGGAAAGCTAAAGTTGAAAATCATATCGATGGGAAAATCAAATGTTTGATGTCAGACGGTGGAGAAGAGTACAACAAATTAGAATTTAAAGCATATGAGAGAATTGGATTAATGATGACAGTTACAAGTAAGACAAGATAAAAATGATGTTGCTCAAAGAATGAAAAGAACATTGAATGAGCGAGCAAGGAGTAGGAGAATTTATTCTAGATTACCAAAGAATTATGGGTTGATGTTGTGAATATAACAGCCTACTTGATCAATAGAGGGTCGTTAGTACCTTTGGGGTTCGAAAAGCGAGAAGAGTCATGGACACAAAATGTATTAAAGTACTCTCACTTGAGAACTTTTGGTTACATTATGTATGGAAATGTTTATCTAGAGAAGAGAGACAAACTTGATGTTAAAGCTGTGCTTCCTAAGCTATTGTTCTGACCTATTCGGGTATAAATTTTGGGATAACATTAACAGAAAAATTCTTAGACATTGTGACAGAACTTTCGATGGAAATGTCATGTTCAAGAAAAAAAAAAGAAGAAAAGTTCTAAAACTACGAACCAAGTGGGAGTTAAGCTTGAGTTGCAGAAAAACTCACCTTGTAATATCGCTGCAAAATCTCAAGAAACTCCTAAGACTACTGCTAAAAAATTCGCTCTAAGCACGTTTTAAGGAGATCATCCAAGACTGATAGAACATCTAATAGATATTCACCTTCATTACATTACTTGTTGCTGACTAACTAAAGAGAACCATAGTTCATTGATGAGCCCCTATAGGTAGAGGATTCAACAAAGTGGGAGTATGAGTGATCAGATGAGCTCACTTCAAAAGAGTAATACGTGAATCTTGAATGAGTTATCCATAGGAAAGAGAGCTCTATTGAACAAGTAGTGTCCATACTCAAGACTGAACTAGATGATAGAAGGAGTTTCAAGACTCGATTAGTAGTTAATAGATATTCACAAACCAGAAAGACACTGATTATGTTGTAATCTTTTCTCCTATTGTGAAATTAACATATTCCATAAAAAATGGTAAGGTGTTTGAAGTTTTGGCTTAATAGCTAGCGTATATATGGCTCGATTTACTTCAACTTTATTCCATCGTGCTATCCATACTTCAAGTGGATTCATGGCTCAGGCTGTTTGTTGAAATCGATATATCATGTTGATACTAATGTTGAAATATCTTAGATATTTAACTTAGTCTTAACTCCCAACTTTCTACTACCTGAAGATGACATGCTTACTTCTCTCAACGTTTTTTATATAACCCCCATTTGGTGCATGATTTTGTGTCGAAGACCTTGGTTCTTGTCCTTTAGACACTCCCTTTGGAGACTTGGTAGTCCTATGATCAATGAACAACTCAATCTTGACCTATGTCTGAAGTTTCATACGTTCCTTGCGACATAGTCTAATACTTACATTTAGGGCTTCATGTTTTTCCTGTGATACAATCTGCATACCTATGTCAAGGACTTCATGTATTCCCTACGATACAATCTACATACCTATGTCTAGGGCTTCATGCGTTCTCCGCGACATAGCCTAAGTACCTATGCTCAGGACTTCATGTGTTCCCTACGACGTAGTCTGTGTCGTATGACCAAGTTTCATTGCATATCAGGAGGTTTTTTAGGTATCTCGGTTTCTAGTTCTAAGATTTCTTTGTTAAGTCTTGAGGCACAACCAAAAAAAACTTCGTAACACGTATACTTTAAAATCTATAAGAGTTATTACATTTTTTTCACATGCATAAATCTTCCTAAACATCTTGTCACTTGGTATTAATAAATCTTGTCACTTCCTAAGCATCTTGTAAAGGATTTTAAGGGGTAATTTCGTCATTTTCCTCTTTGTTCATATTCCAAACATGTTCTAATACTCTCGTGAAACCTCACATAATTATCCTTAAGATCATAAACGAGTCTCATATAAATTTTTTTGTTTTTTATTTTTATCCTTTAGAATATTTAATCAACTCACAATTATTATAGGGATTGCTTGCTCATTTATCCCCAAATTTTGGTTTAAGTCTTTAACGTGTTCTATTGATCTTGAAATTTGATAATTCCTTTAGGTATGAAATAAAGTTCCTTATTAAATTTTATGTCATTTAGAGGCCACTTGGTCATAAAATAGTGGAACGTAACTATAGGAGCATTTTGATCATTTTAGTTATGAAACGACATTAAAATATAAAACATGGACAATGATAGAGATCTAACAGCACTCATAGCTACAGAACTCTTGCACGCTCCAGTCATCGATCATTAGTCCATGATCCACCGATCATCCATCAAAAGTTGTTGCTTTTGCCGAATGATTAAGATGTGCGCTTGCTCAGTACATGGGACAACGAATTTTTTAGCAAACGTGTTTGATAAACTGATTATTTATTGGTTTAAATAAAATTACTCTGAAAATTTTTAAATATTTTTTTTTTTGTTGGAGAATAATTTTATTGAAATTATCATAAATCAAACCAAATATTTTTAAATGAAAAATAAAAAATAAAGTAGTTATTTAAAATTATAATATTACGTTTAAATAAAATTAATTAAAAGATTATTCAAAGAAGGGAGAAAAAGACATTTGAAGATAAAGAGGAATGGTTAAAAAATAAAAAGGGGAAGATTAGACTTTTGCTTGGACTTAGCATTTTCCGATTATCATGATTTTTGATATGATGCGGTCATTGAGATCGGACCCTCCAACGGTGCAGGCACCCTCCACTGTGCGCCAATACCGAAGGCGTAGTGGCAGTTCCTTCGGTTACTGCATTATAGTCTTCTTCTCCCTGGCTTGGGTAATATTCTTTCTTAAAATGCATTTTTGAATTGGGATCATTTGCTCGTACTAATGTCAGGGCTAAGAATCTCTCGGTTAGATTTCCATTATATATGTGTATCTGCAACATAAATGATCTTACATGACATTTTTTGGTCATCCAAATAGTTTAAACATCGATTATAACCATAACTTTTCAAGGGTCGGATTATTAAAAGTCTTATAAAAGAAACGGGTGTTGTGTAGAAGTTTTAGAACAAAAAAACAATATACTCAAACTTCGCGGGGATCGAGACAATACTGCAGAGTAACCAACCACAACCCCTCCTTAAAATCCATATGTTTTCTCCATCACCAACATAATCTTTTCTTCATTATGCAACCCATCTACGCATCCGAGAGTTATCCAAGCAAGAAAACGAGAGCATTGTTTGAGAAGGAAACCGAGAGATTTTAAATTTTAGTTAAGATTTTTTGGTTTTAAGAGCAAAGGAGTGTCGTGTTATTGCATAAACGAGAGGTAGACAAATGATGATAGAATCGTGCATAAACTCCGTGATAAAGCTATTAGAAAAGAGGGGAGAAAGATCAAGGATTACTATTCGTTCTTGGGCGAAGGAGGCAAAGCTGCTGGACACAAGTCGGAGCCCTAACCCACGAACCTAACCCATTGCAGCCCACAAAGCTAATACCTATTCTAGACATGCACGACCCAACTCATTCAGACCTGTGAAGATGTCTACTCTCCAGACGTGGGTCAACTAAGTCTAACATCCTACCGCTAGTGACCTGTACTCGCACCTTGGCTCGAGTGACAACCTGTGCCCTCAGCATCGCACATGCCTGACACGTGACCTATTTTCCAACTGCGCCTCGTCTCGACTCGGCTCAGTAACTTTGCAATTAGTCTCAACGGCTCGTTTGGCTTAGCTTCTCGTCTCTCTCAAGCTCGGTTTGATGGCTTGGCTTAGGCAGCTCGGTATACAAACTTTATACTGTTTTCTAAGTTTTCGACCCTCATGAAGCTACTTCTGACCTTATTGAAGGCATTTGAGGTTAGTAAGACTTCTATTTACCCAATTTTAGGTAGTTTTAGGACTTATGTCGGAAATAATCGTCTTGTTTAGCTAGAATAAGTTGTGGATATGCTCTAAAAGTAAAAGTATGTGATATGGTTTTACATTGGTAAAATTAAGCATTGGAATAAAGTTTTTGAAGTAGCTACCGAGTAGTTAGTAACTTCGGCCAAAGCCAACCAAACAAGTGACTTTGATGTTGGAGTTAGATAATTTATTGATGCATGTTGGTTCATGCCTTGTGGTTCTACATGTATCATATTCATTATGTGATGCTTATATACTCTCTTTATTGTCATGTGATGTATGCTGAGTGTGCATGTGATGTCCATTACACTATATTATGAATGATATAAAATTTCATGTTTGTAACATTATATCTTGCCATGTAAAGTTGTGTGATGGATTATGTGACGATTGCCATGTATACATGATGCATATATGAAATATGTTATGAATGAAGGGGGAAAGAAAATGAAATTAATGTCATGTTATGAATGATCATAAGACCTCATGCATGTATGTATGCCATGTGCATTGAGATACTTCTCCGTTATGTTATGCTAGTATGGACGTTTACCTTTGATATTTATATTTGTCATGATATCACACGGGTCTTTCCTTTTCTTAGGCGTCTGGTGATGCGTAATGCATTGTGCTTGATTAAGCCTTAAGAGAGTACGTATACGAGCCTGCTTGATGGGTCCATATTTGCGTACGTGGGTCGTAGGTAGAGAAGTACTACACATTGAACCCTGCCTAAAACTGGAAAGAGTCTAATTTCATGTTACAGTTTTAAAAGATAGGTCCCAATCATGTTAGGTGTATGATTGCATTACTAACCCTATGATACATGTCCTTAGGTATGATACTTGTCCTTCCATGGTCCTCCAATAGATGTACCGTCACCGTTAGGTATGCTTTTCAAAGATAGTAACTAGTTTAGTAGATTAATTTTTATTAAAATAAAGTTCATATCATCCAGCATGTTAACGTAATTATATTAATGCAAAGATTGTAAGCATGTGTTGGATGTATTCATGTGATTGATTAGAGAAATATGTCATGTATGTAAGTTAAGTATTATAGACTTGGTAGTTACGTTCTATGTATAGATTATGTCATCTAGAGGACGAGGAAGAGGGCGTCCCTATTAGAGATAGAGATTATGGAATAATTACTTTAAAATAACCCTTTGAATGAACTATGATATCCATGATATTTTAATAGAAGATCTGGCATGACATGAAATTTGGAGTTTATTTGACAATGTTAAAGGGTTGAATAAAGGATAAGGGTAAAATAACCAAAATGACTAAGTTACATACCACTAGTTTATGACCCATGTGACCTTTAAATGACATTAAATGAAGTCTTATTTCATAGTTTAAAATGATTGTGAAAAGTTTCAAGATCATTGGAATATGTTCCGAACTTGAACCAAGTTTTGAGTTTTTAAATAGCCAAAATAGTCCTACAAGAATTCTGAGATATTTCAAGACTAGCCGGGAGTCCAAGTGTTTTGAAACTTTATGTGTTACTCACTTATAACTATAAGGGTAATCAAGGGGATCTCATGAGGGGATTAGATATGTTTGGGCTATGAACCATGTGGAAAAGGATAAACTACTCGTAAAGACTCATTATAAGGAATTAAGGTTTTTGTAGCAACGGTCAAGATGCTCAAGTAAAATTTATGCATTTAAAGAAGTGCTTATGACTTGTATGGATTAGCATCTGGTTTTTTCTTGGCTCAGTTTTTCGGCCTCTTTTTATTTCGATCCACTTATTTCTTCTTTTTTTTCTTGCTACCAATGCTAATGGAAGTTTTTAGAAGATGTTGATGGTCTTTCATTAATATCTTATATAAGCGATCTACAACTATTTTACCTTGATCAACAAGGTTCTATTTCACTCAAATATCTTAATAAACGAGCTTAATAATATTTTATAATTTGACCGAGGATAATAATATTGTTCTTTAAACTTGAGATGTGATGTACCTTGGTCATTAAATATTGATTGCGTTCTTACACTGAAACAAGGTGAATCATTTGTCTTGGATAGGTACAATTGAACCATTGTAAAGCTTCATGTTTCCAATGAACTTCTCATTAAGCTCCCTTAATTTTGCTCGATTTTCCGTCATGTGGTTGCTCACTTCAATGTTTAAGTACCACATGTTTGTCTCCACTTGGTCTTCAACATCTGTGAAGGGGTTCGCCATAACCTTTTCTTCATTAAGCACCAATAGGTTTGACATCTTCTTGGCCACATGAGTGCAGGCTCTTTGTCATTTGTGAATGTGAAGTTTGCCTCACTAGTGATGTCATCCTTCGTAAATAAGTGTCATACCTTAACATGAAAAAGAAGTAGCATGTGGCTTAAGTATTTAAATATACTTCGTAAGTAGCCCAACTATTAAGGTTGGAAAATGCAATTACATGCCATTTCGGTAAAATCTTATCTTTCCGTAGAACTTTTCCTTGGTCACTACTTTCTAATCTTTGTAGGGTTGGATACGTTGTACTTCTCAATGCACGGCTCACACACATGCACATGGACCAACAAGTCATGGTCATATATGTATCCATTTACCTGATTATGGCCCAATGCATACTCATGCTACTAGAAGCCAAGGAGGGAAAAGATAATATACAATATCATGGTGTGTGTTTGTACTAATCATAAACAGGAAAATATCTCGATACACATTACATACAAAATGCATGAAGTCCTTTAGTTTCAAGTTATGGTACGTACTTATGATAAAAATCGTACATCCATTCTTTTCATGATATAACGTTCCTATGAAGAATACATGACTTATCAATACCTCACATGCATAGTGTTAACATGCAAAAATAATATATATACAATGACATATGGAAGTAAATATCATATAACATTCATGTTACTATTAATACTCATGTTACTATTAATATTGACATCACATAATCTCACCTATTCTTCATAGGACGGAGACTTTACTTGAAGTAACTTGTGTAAGCTTGTGAGTGCAACCATCCACCACTATTTGAATGGCGGTATGACCTTTCGTTATATTAGGTAAACCTAGAAGAAATTCCGTGACATAACCTCAAAACTATCAAACTTCTTGGTACCCTTCGAATTAACTGAACAGTTGTTTGGACATATCCTTTAACAACTTTACGTTACCTATAGCTTAGTGCAAATTACAACTCATATTGCCTCAAGAAAGAATTGTCGTTTATGGATTTAGAGAATGGAGGCTTGCAATGTTAACGACAATCAATAATGTAGCAAGATCACCCATGATTGCAGAAGATAGTCTTTTCTTAACATTTTTTATTACTTTTCTTTTGAAACGAACGCCCATATTATCATTGTTCTTGATGATTCGGGAAAAGGGTGCCAAGTATTTGCAGACTTTTTCTTATGCAAAGGGTGCCAACATGTGTGCTGTATGACTGATATGTACTCTGTAGCACCTATACGTGTCATTTTTTTTATGATACTATGTTATGTTATGATTATATTGTATTATGAAATGACGTTTTTATATGAAGACATCAGTTTCATAAATAAGTTTGTTTCCAAGTAACATTTTATGGTTATCAATGGACTATTGGTATGACACTATTTCAAGCCTTATATGGAAAACGTTTAAGGCGAGCACAAATTTTTTATCCAAAGTAGGTCCAGGCCACCAACGACGATCTATGGTAGACAAAAAATATTGTAATGAGTCCACCTATTTATTCAATGGGCATGTGTATGGGTCGTGTGTAGAAAAGTACTAACCCTACATAGATTGAAAAGTAGAGACCAAAGAAAGTTTTTATGAAAGGATAGGTCCTATTATGATGGCATGTAATTGCATTTTCCGACCCCAAGCAATGTGCTGCTTTTATCTTCAAGTATACGAAAGACACCCAAATATAGATGGAACATCACTATAGAGGCAATGAAATAATGTAAGAGTAGTCACATTTGTAATATATATTTTAGTCTTTAGGTTAGGTCACCACGTTTGGTTTTCTTTTTCTTCTTATTTTGGTATTGTTGTTTTATTTACAAGGAAAAATAGGGCCACTTGTGCACTTTTTGAAACTTATTTTGCTACTTTGTATGGTAGGAGGGTATGGTAGGAGGGTATGGTAGGGTAAAGAAGATTAATATTTCACAAGATGATCATATATGACTCAATCTTAGTCTGGAGTAAGTTCTGTATGGACGATAATTACTTTTATACTTGATTTAATATGCTTAAAATTTTGGGGAATAGATCAAATAGGCACCCGCTCAAATAAGAAAAAGTAGATGAGTAGTTATCTTATAAATGTTGAATTCAAAACTTGAACAATGGAGCCTTATTTTCTCATTGTCTTATAGATGAGTAGTTATCACTTTCCAAGACATCCGAATCAAGAATCATTACATACATTCTAGGGTAAAACAGTGATAATATTATTCATTTTCTAAAATAGCTGACTCAAAAGTAATTCAAAACATTAGAAATATAAATTTAGATTAAGAATTTGAAACGTACCATATATGTCCATAGAAGTTATACAAATGTTACAAATAAATACTTCTGAAATGAAATTAAAATATAAAACTCGGACAATGATATAGTTCTATCAGCCCTTGCAGTTACACAACTCTTGAATGCTCCCGTCATCGATCATCAATCAAAATTTGTTGCTTTGGCTAAGTGGTTAAACCATGTGCTTGCATTAAGAATTTGAAACGTACCATATATGTCCATGAAAGTTATACAAACGTTACAAATAAATACTTCTGAAATGAAATTAAAATATAAAACTCGAACAATGATATAGATCTATCAGTCCTTGCAGTAACACAACTCTTGAATGCTCCCGTCAGTCCTTGCAGTTACACAACTCTTGAATGCTCCCGTCATCGATCATCAATCAAAATTTGTTGCTTTGGCTAAGTGGTTAAACCATGTGCTTGCATTAAGAATNTGAAACGTACCATATATGTCCATGAAAGTTATACAAACGTTACAAATAAATACTTCTGAAATGAAATTAAAATATAAAACTCGAACAATGATATAGATCTATCAGTCCTTGCAGTAACACAACTCTTGAATGCTCCCGTCAGTCCTTGCAGTTACACAACTCTTGAATGCTCCCGTCAGTCCTTGCAGTTACACAACTCTTGAATGCTCCCGTTAGTCTTTGCAGTTACACAACTCTTGAATGCTCCCGTCAGTCCTTGCAGTTATACAACTCTTGAATGCTCCCGTCAGTCCTCGCAGTTACACAACTCTTGAATGCTCCCGTCAGTCCTTGCAGTTGGGTCCTATTAAAGACACCCCGGCATTGGTCGCGATCCTACCCTCCTCTTTTCACAACACGTCACCTAGTGGAACTCGAACCCACAATTGTCTGATTAAAAGTCAAACACTTTTCGTTAGGTGACCACTTGGATGTAAATTGAATTTTAAATAGTTTACTATAAGATTTTTTTGCCAAAAGTTGAGCCCATTGATTACAACTTATATGTAGATCAGATTGGGTAAGGTAGATCAATTTCCATCGTTCTTTTCATCAGAATTCTATTGATTTCGTTACAAATCTCTTGAACTAAAAAAATAAATAACAATATGATTTACATGGGGTAGGAAATTACATAATAAATCTGACATCAAAAGGAGTTTAAAATTGATAATAAGTGGCCACATTTTACTTAAAAATTGTAGTAAAAGGAGAGAATATTTCTTTTATAAGTGTGGCCTGTTGCGAGGTTGGTTTGAAAATCGCCTTCTACCGCCTCATTATTTCTTCATGAAACGTGAAGATCATGTTACATGGAAGAGCTAGATATCAAGAATTCATCTCGTCATGGACCTTAGCTAAAGTTATAAGCTTCAAAGTTCGTTAGGAAACTTAAATCTCACCAAAGTTAAAATCATTGTTATTTTTTTAAACGTTCTAGACACTTTTATTTCCTTCATGAGTTTTCTTCCTTATCTTTCTCTTAATCTTGGGAATTCATTTTGGAAGGAAAATTCTCATAAATGCCACAAATTTTTCTATTCTTTCTCTCGACATGATACCAATTAAAAAATTTTTCTATTCTTTCTCTCGACATGATACCAAGTTTATATAATCTGTTGATTAAAGCTTAATGGACCTTAATCGAAAAATTTGGAGTTTTTTCCAAATTTCATAAAAAACGAATCTCATAAGTTTTTTTCTTCCGTTGTAATTTATTTTTAGGTCTTAGATTTTGGGTCTTCATGAAACTTCTTCATTGAATGCCTAGAAACCAAGAATTTTCTTGTAGCTTTTTCCATACCACGACCATTAAAATTCAAATGGAGGGAATGTGTTTGGGATGTTTTCAGCACTTGATTCCTTTGGGAAACTTGTTGGGGAGCTAATTTAAAAGTGATTAAAATTGCTTTGAGGGAATTTGATGGACGGTAGTCTCTTAATTCTGAAAAATTCGAGATTAATGAAATTCATAATCCAAAAGCTTCCAACTTCGAGTTTAAGGAATTTTCAAGACTTCATTTTTGTTTCAAATGAAAACCCTTGCTTAATACTTTATAGAGGAAGCCTAAAATGATAATGAAACCTTAAAATTCTCTTAAATTTGAAGTTCATTTTTTTGAAAAATTAGAAAAATGACATCTTTGAAGTTTATGCTTACATCTTCCTTAACAAACCTTTTTCGAACGCCTTGAATCCTTATAATTCCTTCCTAGGTATTAACATTACTTATTTAGGCCCTTCGTCTTTGCTTAGGTCTCTTAGTTCCTATCCTCGAGTCTTTTAAACATCTTGAGGGCTTCTTATATTTGAATCATAATTTGAATCTTTGACATGATTCGTTATAAATTGTATTAGAGCTCTAGGTTTATAGATTCTATAGACTAGCCTACGAAGTACACTCAGAATATTTCCATTGTCTTACAGCGCATGCTTCATCACAGTCAAGTATGCCTTAAAAAAGATAATAAAAGATATTATTTTTACTTTTTTGTGACTTACTACACTTAGAATGTGAGTGGTACATGATGTATGGATGATTCAATACAGGTTTAGATTTAGCAAAATTTGTATTCAAATCGTATGTTGGATGACAGTGTCAGTTAATTTAGGGAATGATCATGAATTTATAATCAAGAAATACTCTCTCCATTGGCTGAGGCTTTTTGGGAGCCCTAAGCAAAGCCATGAGAGCTTATGCTCAAAGTGGACAATATCATACCATTGTGGAGAGTTGTGTTCATCTAACATGGTATCAGAGTCATGCCCTAAACTTAGTCATGTTAATAAAATCCTCAAAGGTAGAACAAAGGACTCTAAAAGAAAAAGAAGTCGAGCTTATGCTCAAAGTGAACAATATCATACCATTGTGGAGAGTTGTGTTTATCTAACATCGTCAAGTTATAGCAACATTAAAAGTAGTAGGCTACTGAAACTAGTGTACACATGAAAATGATTTTGCTGAGGAAGATTAGATGTTTTAATCGGATGTTTCAAAACATAAAGAAAAAAAAAAAACAATGTAGTTTCATGATTATTAATATTTTCGAGGCTTGTATGGATGTGAATTGCAATATGAGGTGTCCAAAATATGACATACAATTATGAAACTATGAATTGAGATTGAGCAAAGTGAGAGATTCACAATTATGAAAGTACATGAATTTTTTTCAAGCCAATCTAGACTTTTCTCAAGTTTTATGGGTAGAAATCACTCAAAAATCTATTTTAAGTAAGAGTTAAAGGGATTATGTAATAATTACTTTAAAATAACCCTCTGAATGAACTCTCATATCCATGATATTTTAATAGAAGACTTGACCTGACATGATTAGGTTATGCAAGAAATTTAGAGGTCATTTGACAATGTTAAAGGGTTGAACAAAGAATAAGTGTAAAATAACCAAAATGACTCTAAAGGGACGTACCATTAATTTATGATCCATGTAACCTCTAAATGACATTAAATGAAGTCTTATTTCGTGGTTTAAAATGATTGTGAAAAGCTTCAAGATCATTGAAATATGTTCCGAACTTAAAACCAAGTTTTGGGTTTGTAAATAGCTAAAATAGTCCTACAAAATGTTTCATGACCCCAAGGGAGTTCATGTGTTATGAAACTTTATATGTTACTCACTTATGACCATAAAGGTAATCAAGGGAGATCTCATGAGGAGATTAGATATGTTTGGAGTATGAACTATGTGTGGAAAAGCACAAACAACTCATAAAGACTCATTATAAGGAATTAAGGTTTTTGTAGCAACGGTTAAGATGTTTAAGTAATATTTATGCATTGGAAGAAGTGCTTATGACTCATGGGTTAGTCTTGGTTTTTTCTTGGCTCATTTTTTCGGCTTCTTTTTCTTTCAATCCACTTGTTTCTTCTTTCTTTTCTTGCTATCAATGTTAATGGAGGTTTTTAAAAGATGTTGATGGTCTTTCATTAGGATCTTATACAAGCGTTTTGCAATTGTTTTACCTTGATCAACAAGGCTCTTATTCACTCAAATATCTCACTAAACGAGCTTAATAATATTTTATAATTTGACCGAGGATAATAATATTGTTCTTCAAACTTGAGATGTGTTATACCTTGGTCATTAAACATTGATCGTGTTCTTACAGTGAAACAAAGTGAATCATTTGTCTTGGATTGTTACAATTGATCCATTATAAAGCTTCATGTTTCCAATGAACTTCTCATTAAGCTCCCTTAACTTTGCTCGATCTTCGGTCATGTGGTTGCTCACTCCAATGTTTACGTACCACATGTTTGTCCCCCACTTGGTCTTCAACATCTTGGTCTTCAACATCTGTGAAGGGGTTCCCCATAGCCTTTTCTTCATTAAGCATCGATAGGTTTGACATCTTCTTGGCCAACATGAGTGAGTGCAGGCTCTTTGTTATTTGAGAATATGAAGTTTGCCTCACTAGTGACATCATCATTCGTACATAAATGTCATACCTTTACATGAAAAAAAAAAAAAAGTAGCACATGACTTAAGTATTTAAATATACTTAGTAAGTAGCTCAACTATTAAGGTTGGAAAATGCAATTACATGCAATTACGATAAGACCTATCTTTCAGTAGAACTTTTCTTTGGTCAATTATTTCTAATCCTTGTAAGGTTGGATACGTTTTACTTCTCAATACACGGCTCACACACATGCACATGGACCAACAAGTCATGAACATATATGTATCCATTTACCTGATTATGGCCCAACGCATACTCATGCTACCGGAAGCCACAAAGGAAAAAGAGAATATATAATATCATGGTGCGTGTCTGTACTCATCATAACAGGAAAATATCTCGATACACATTACATACAAAATGCATGAAGTTTTTTAGTTTCAAATCATGGTACGTACTTATGATAAAAACCGCACCTCCATTCTTTTCATGATATAACGTTCTTATGAAGCATGCATGGTTTATCAATATCTCGTATGCATAGTGTTCACATATAAAAATAATATCCATGACGTATGGAAGTAAATGCATCATATAACATTCATTTCATAATACAACATAATCATAACATAATATAGGGTCATAAAAAAATGACACGTACAGGTGCCATAGAGTACGTATTAGTCCAACAACAAACAGGTTATCCAGGCACTTAACAACAAACCCACTTACCAGTTGACCTAAGCGAGAGTGTATTGTCACTTACATAGTAGAATGACTCATTGATAAGCAATTCAACCTTTTTCTCAAATATATGGTGGGTGGTCAAGCATGATTTCCTCATTTAATCAACTTTTATATCATCAATAGAGATACCGTTTGCAATCATGGGTGATCTTGCTACATTATTCATGGTCGTTAACATTGCAAGCCTCCCTTCTCTAAATCCATAAACTGCCATTCTTCCTTGAAGCAATATGAGTTTAAAATTCTTAGCATGGTCTCTCTTTTAATTTTGAATTTGCACTAAGCTAGGTAAGAGTTGTTAAAGGATATGTCCAAACAGCTGTTTAGTTAATTTGAAGGGTACCAAGAAGTTCGATATTTTGAGGTTATATCATGGAATTCCTTCTAGGTTTACCTAATATAGCGAAAGGTCACACCGCTATTCAAATAGTGGTGGATGGTTGCACTCACAAGCTTAGATAAGTTACTTCAAGTAAAGTCTTCGTCCTATGAAAAATAGGTGAAATTATGTGATAGTTAGTATTAATAGTCACAAAACCTCAGTTTCATAAATGAGTTTGTTCCAAGTAATATTTTATGGAGATTGCTCATAACCATAGTTATCAATGGATTATTGGTATGACACGATTTCAAGTCTTATATGAAAAACGTTTCTGGCTTTGGTACACTCGGACGAGCTAGGAAAGCACAAATTTTTTATCCAAAGAAGGTCCAAGCGACCAACGATAAACCACGGCAGACATAAAAATTATGGTAATAAGTCCGCGTGTTTGTTTAATGTGCATTTGCATGGGCAATGCAGAGAGAAGTACTACATATCTAAGCCTTCATGGATTGGAAAGTAGAGACAAATGAAAAGTTTTATGAAAGGATAGGTACTCCTACTATGATTGCATGTAATAGCATTTTCCGACTCCTAACACTAAGACTACTTAATACATTTAAATATTCAAGTCATGTGTTATTTTTTTTTTCAAGTATAGACAATGAACCCATGTATGGACGTCAATATCACTATAGATGCAATGAAAATAAAGTTAGAATAGTCGTATTTACATTATATGTTTTAGTCCTTAGGTTAGATAGGACGTTTCTTTTTCTCTTATTTTGGTTTTGTTGTTTTATTTACACCATTGCTAGTTTAAATGGATTCTAGGAAGGTTTTAGTCTATTAAAAGTATTCAGTAAACTACTTCAAACTATATATATACATATTCCTTGCACGTCCTATTGACTTTATTTTTTTAAAAGAAAAATTGGGTCATTACAGAAAAGTGTCACTTTCTGAAACTTATTTTGCTAGTTTGGAATATATAGAGGGTAGGCTACAGAAGATTAATATTTCACCGGATGATCATATGTGACTCGAACCAACATAATATTTTCTTCCTTCTGCAACCCAACGACATATCTGAGAGTTATTCAGGAAAGAAAACGAGAGCATTGTCTGATAAGGAAACCGAAAGATTACCTCACGAAGATCTCAAATTTTAGTTAAGATTTTTGGGATTTTGGAGCAATGGAGTGTGGTGGTGTTATTTTACAAACAAGAGATGGACGAAGGATGATGGAATAACGTGTAAACGGTGTCACAAAGCCGTCGAAAAAGAGGGGAGAAAGATCATCATGTTATTTTTGGGACTACTCCATGTTCTCGTGCAAAGGAGATGAAGCTGTTGGACTCAAGTGGAAGCCCTAACCCATTGCAACCTACAAAACTAATACCTATTCTAGACTTGCACGATCCAAATTTTAAGTAGTTTTAGGACATATGTTTGAAATAATCATCCTGTTTAGCTAGAATAAGTTATGGAGATGCACTAAAGTATGTGACATAGTTTGATATGGGTAGAATTAAGCATTGGAATATAGTTTTTAAAGCGGCTAACGAGTAATTAGTAAGTTTAGTCAAGGCCAATCAAGTGACTGGCCTTACTGTTGAAGTTAGATAATTGATTGATGTATGATGGTGCATGCCATGTGGCTCCTGCATGTACCATGGATGGATTATGTGATGATTGTCTTGTATACATGATGCATATATGAAATATGTTATGGGTGAAATGAGAAAGGAAATGAAATTAATGTCATGTTATGAATGAAAGTCATGAGACCTTATGCATGTACGTATGTCATGTGCATCGGGATACTTCCTCGTTATGTTATGCTAGTACGGACGCGTACCTTCGATATTTATGTTTGCTATGATACCATGTGGGCCTTTCCTTTTCCGAGGCATCCGATGACATGTAATGCGTTGTGTCTGACTAAGTCAGGTCAATAAGGTACGTATATGAGCCCACCTGGTGGGTCGATGTGCGTGTACATGAGTTGTATGTGGAGAAGTACTATACATCAAACCCTTCCCAAAATTGGAAAGAGCCTATGGTCTTGTTACGATTTTAAAAGAAAGATCTTAATCATGTTATGTGTGTGATTGCATTACTAGCCCCAATAATGTGATGACTTATTGAGTATTTCTTAAAATATTCAAGTCATATGCTACCCTTATATTTTTTAGGTAAAGGTAAATCTCCCATGCTCTCATACACGGATGATAGTGAATACTAGAAATGACATGGAAGTCAAGATAGATCATGATGATAGGACAATTGCACATTGAATTTCTTTTAATTGTTGAGAGGTGTTTTTAATGCAATTTATTTTATATTAAAAAATTATGTTATCTTTATTTTCTTGTTTTGAATTGAATATGTAAGTCCATTGTTTTATTTGAAAGCATTTATTATGAGTTTCAGCAATATGAGATTAAAGCATTAAAGCATGCATAGGGTAACTTAACTCATTATGCTAAGAAAATTAGGGTCTTTACAGGTTGTATGCCTTTAAATCTCGTAAATATCTCGTCTCTCACAATACCCTTAGATTGTTGGTCGTTTGTTCCTATTTGTTGGGTGTCATGGCCTACATCATTGTGTTATATGTCTTTCAAATTATGGCATCCATAATGGTGTTCGACCCTATTAGAGGTGCCACAGGTGGTACTATAATCAGTGGCACGGTTGGGCAAATCCAACTCTCTGAACTTTGCTGGCTGGATTCCCTCTACCCCTACTTCGACCTATAGCAAGTAGTCGTCTTCTTCCAAGTATTCGAGGTGGAATGATCTATTATTCGATACATAAGACACTAACTCTTTGACACTCAACATGAAATCTTAAATCATGTATAACATTCATTGTAACGACCCTAGATTTCTACTATCCTAAGTCGCTACTATATGCATTACGTGGCTTCTTATGCAAAAATAATAATTTAAATCGCCTTCGTAAAAAATGTCATGGACTTACATGTCTAGTAAAGTGTCTTTAAAACAATACAAAAGAAATATTAAATTAAAATAGACATAAGTACAAATAAAACTGCAATACCTACACTAACCCATAGTCTACGAAATTGAATACAACTACCCTATGCATGTGCCATGATCTTCAAATTTGCGATGTCGCCGTGCAGGGTGCCTTGCCTTTACCTGAAATAGGGAAGTAGTACGTTGCTTGATTATTTTAAGAAATAATCAGTAAGTGATCTCACTATTGGGGTTAGTTGGAAACACATGCAATAATGAATGAAACCTATCATTTAAAACCATATTCCCTTAGGTGACTATCCTAAGCGTGTCATTGGATGTGTATTTACTATTCTACACACGACCCATACGTGCAAATATGGACCCACCAGTCGATTCGCACACCTCTCGGGACCCTTTTCTGGTCGAGCTAGCATTCTCTGGTGCTATTGTCGAACACTCGGTAGGAGTAGTGATCGTCATAGCATCATGATAGAAATAATGATCATTTTTCTTTTTGTAATGTACACATTCTTAGTCAATAAAGGGGGTAATTCCCTGATTCATGTAACATAAAATGATGTATGAGATCCCAACATTATTCACATTTATTAAACCATGTAAAACAACTCCTATTTTCTCTCATATTATATCATCTTATAACATAGCCTTTAAAACGTTTATGAGAGTTGTATATCATGTCAAAATATATATATTGTGTATCATTCCTTTCATACATCATATTATGTCATATCATGTACAAAACATAGCCTTCAACATAGCATATCATATCATGCACGTATAATAAATCATATCATAACATGGATCATATCATCAAATATATCATATCATAACATGGATCATATCGTCAAATATATCATATCATAGGCATATCATTTCATAAACATTTCACACATATCAAACATATGACACATACAGAACCATGAGGCACGTGTCATCACACAGAACACAAACTTCTAATAATGTCGATAGCAAGACCACTAACTTAGATGGTCACAGCAGACGTTCTCCCCAACTCAAATATTCTTAATTTTTGTCCTTCAAATTTGTTTCAAGTATCAATGTAATATTAGAACATACATCTAATTTCTTCAACAATTCACATTTCCCAACTTAAGTCAACTTGAATTTGAGTAATAAAACATGGAGTTTGGGTGGGTTTCACTGATGGGTCGTGTATGGTTTTCAGGTTGGACTTGAATGTGGGTCGAGGGTTGTTGGTTCATTTGGGCATTGGGTTGTGGGCAGCTGCAGGAGGTATTCGACCTAGATCCGAAAGGTCTTCTTCTTCACCTGACTCCACGCAAAATCTCTGACGTCATTTTCTCGTCGCCCCTCTGTTCCAGATCTGACCTCTTCCACTTTGCACTCACTTGCCCTTCCCTTCTTCGACGTTAATACCCTTTGTAAGCACATCCACATACGATTTTTGCAAGTTTATAAATCCTCTTACGTAATGCATAAAACGACTGTGGCAAAAAGATTGACAGGTTGAAATAAAATTCGCTCGGATGCCAATTTGTAGAAAATAACAATACGCTCTGATACCAATTTGTAGAAATAAACGCTCACGAAGCTGTGAATGAGATGTCAATTTGTAGAAAATAACAATACGCTCTGATACCAATTTGTAGAAATAAACACTCACGAAGCTGTGAATGAGATGTCAATTTGTAGAAAATAACAATACGCTCGGATACCAATTTGTAAAAATAAACACTCACGAAACTGTGAATGAGATGTCAATTTGTAGAAAATAACAATACGCTCGAATACCAATTTGTAGAAATAAACACTCACGAAGCTGGGAAGGAGATGTCATGAGGGGAAGAGACAGAGAAATTTTGAAAGCCCTTTTCTATTATACTATAATTTTTAACTCTGCTATTGCTCTTGCTCCGCTATTTGCTCTATGCTTTTTACACTAATTAATTTATAGGTTTTCTAAAATCTAAAATTTTCTATCAAATAACCCACCATCTTCTAAAATAATTATTTGCCACGGAATTCTCTAGCTCAATTTCAAAAACTTACTAAAATTAACCAAATTAAAAACTAATTTTTTTTTTTATTTAAGTTTATTTCCAAGAAAACTGCGGTATAAACATAAATGTTCTATCAATGATTCTACCTGCCCCGCTTTCGTTTTCTCGACCTCAGTTGTGGTTTCTTCGATTTTCTCTCCTTGTCCTCGAGCGGCAAACTGAGCTTGTCCTTTTCTAAGACTTCATTTGGAGCTTCTCGAGAACAGCCCATTTGAGATACCAACTCCTCATTTCTCCTGTCCTCAGTTGTGGCTTTATCACGAGTGAGTGTTTCAATCGTGTGTCGTAAATTCACTGCTTCCTGTTGAACTTGATTCAAGTTCACGTCGAGTGAGTCTCTTTATTGGTCAGCATCTCTATATCTTTCTCCTCCCTCACTAGCTCGTCCACTAGAGCATCAATCTCCATTAACAGACCATTCTCTTTCTTCACACCTTCTTCAACTTTCTTCACAAGTTCAGAGATTACCTGTCCATTCTCTTCCTTCTCGTGTTTGAGATAGGAGGAACTCTCACTCAGCTCAGCAATTACCTTCTCTAACCTTTCAACCTTTATTTCTAACTTTCTTGTTTCTTCCATTTTCATCCTCTTTCTTCTTTCTTCCTCAAATTATCTTTCCGACCATTGGAGCTCTCTCTCTTCGTGCTCGGACTCTCTGTAATTCGGTTGTTCATCTTTTTCAATTTTCTCGTCTCCACTACCAGGATTTCGCCACATCTGCTACACATCACCTCATTTTCAACAATTTCCACTACCTCAACGACTATCAGCATCGTCTTTCGCACCACCGTGTTCTTTTGTTTTCAGCTTTTCATTTTGGGCCATCAAGAGAATGCCTCTGTTTGTTCCGTCATCCAAGACTAGGTTGATCTTTTCTTCCACCTTTTCCTCGACTCGACAATCTCTTGTATAGTGATCCATTCTGCCACAATTGTAATATTTGTCGGAGTTACAATTATTTGCATAGTGGCCACATTTTTTACATTTGTAACACTGGACAGGGGAATTATATCCTTGACCGCATCCTTGATTGCGTCCTCTTCCACGCCAATTTGCTTGCCTCGATAGTCTCTTCTCCTTATAATTATCTTCATTACGGTTGCCTTGACCACCTCGACCATTCCCGTGACTTCCTCGACCTCTACCTCAAGTATTTTGAGAGTAGAGTACTTTTTCATCCTTTATTGATGCCTTAGTTTGAAGCACTTGATCGAGTGTCTCCTCCTCCTTCTTCTTACGTGGTTCATGTGCCTCAAGAGAATCGGCGAGCTCATCGAGGGTTTTGATCTGTTGACACAAAAGACACTTACACCAGAGTGAACTACGGATTTGAATTCTTTTTGGTTAATGTGATGAGATTTGTCTTCTCTAGAACAAATTCAAATTGAGGTTAGGTCCATAAGTTAAAAACGCGCCTTCAAGGATTTTCTTATCACTTCTCACGGCTGCATACCTAATTTTGTGATATGTGGCATTTGCGTAATTATCTCAAAGTTTAGCGAAATTTTTGTAATTTCCCATTTTTAAAAATATATTTTTATTCTTTGTCTAACAATTCTAAACTTATTCTAACAAAATTTCATCCTTTATTGGTACTTTCCCTTCGTGAGCACCTTTAATTTCTCCTCCTTAAGAATAATAAATTTATAAAGTTCCTTAAAAAAAAAAAAAAAATGGAATAACTCCCTTTTCATCATTTATGCATGCTTTTTTTTTTCAATCCTTCTCCAAATACCTTGAATCCTTAAAATTATTTTTTATAGAATATCAAATGACTTGTTAAAAACCTTGTCCTTTCTTGGAATCCTTAGATCCTTTAGACCTTAGGATTCCTTTAGACCTTACATGAGCTACTTAAACTTCCTTGGATTACTTTTACCCTTACCTTGATTGTTATGGGGGCTACCTAAAATTATACACCCGAACCAACTATGTGAAAGTTTACTAGTCTCCAAACAAGCAAGACTATCATTACTAGCTCAAACTAGTTTCCGTGCTGAGCAACCACTGCAACTGGTCCATACAGATTTATTTAGCCCGACCACTTCATCGTCGATTTTTGGGAATAAGTATTTTCTCTTGTTGATGATTATGGTTGTTGGATATTTGTGTACGTGCTCAAAGAAAAAGAAGAGGCATTACGTTCGTTCAAGAAGTTCAAAAGACCCGTTGAAAATAGGTCTATCACAAGCTAAAAACCTTGCACATCGACCAAGGTGAAGAATTCTAAAACCATAACTTCTCAAAATTTTGCGAAGAGTAAGTACCAAGCATCAACTCACTTTACTATACAATCCACAATAAAACGGTGTGGTCGAGCGAAGAAGTCGCACCATATTGAACACTACAAGAAGCTTACTCGAGAGCATGCAAGTCTCAATAATTTTCTGGAGCGAGGCAATAGGACATGCAATTCATCTTCTAAACTGTTTACCAACGAAGGCGTTGGACACTCACACCCAGTACAAAACATGGATCAGTAAGACACCTCACTTCAAGAATCTAAAAATCTTTGCTTGTGCAGCACATGTTAAGACTGCAAAGCCATATAGCAAAATGCTCGATGACAGAAGCCAAAAGATGGTGTATTTTGGCATCATTGGAATCGTGAGTTATAGCCGTTTAGTTTTTTGGTTTCCTACTCGATTTTCATCCAAATTCAATAGAAATTGTCCACCATTTTCCTTCAAACTTGTTCCTAATCCATCTAAACAAGATTACCCACAAGTTCTACAAAGGAACCGAGCGCTGAATGAGCCTAGAACCCATTCACCAGTACGAAGGACCATTGAAGAAGTTCAAAGAAAGATTGAAAATCTAATCCGACCATACACACAAATTCATCGAGCAAGGCCAATCCCATTCGATTTTTTCACCTTCAAGAAACATTCTTCTTGCAGACCACGAAGAGAATTAACCTTAAGAACATGTGTAATCGAAGAAAGTCAATTTTCGGTTCAAATTGGGGGTAAGTATCAAATTCCTATCTATGGTGTATTTTTCTTCAAATTGAGCATTCCTTTAGTTTACGAGGATTGAGATGAGTAATTTTGATAAGAAATCGAAAGTCAAAACGTCGTAGATCAAGTTGCCAAAGAAAGTTTAATTTGGTGTTTTCTAGTGATTTACTAACCAAAGAAAATTTCTCTAAATTTAGGTCACACACTTAAAAGACTTTCCCCCAAACCAATTCAATTAGCTAGAGGGAATAATAAAGAAGCGATTCCCAGAAAACCCTTAGAAATGGCTAGCCAATAAGCTCTTTCTACGTTGAGCTTCAGTGAGGAAATCAATTATTGATGAACTTCGGAGGAGAATGACTTAACGTACAATCCATGAGAAGGTAAGAAATCATTCCCTAACTCTTCCTTGTCACTCAGTTTTTAAGTTTCTTGAAGAAATCGAGGGGGAGAAGTGTATTATATGGAGCTGCAGAAGTAAGGTTTTAAACAGTGTGACCCTTACGTAACAACAAGCAAAGTGGAAAATCCTCGAGTGTTACCAATCCGGCCATGCAATGACCAAAATAGACAATCCATAAAGTGATCGAGGAGGACGTTGCATCATCCAACGCACCAGAGAAAGCCAAGCTAAGGAATAGGCAAGACAAATGCAATGATTTTGACATAATTATAAAAAAGAGGCTTTTTCAAGGCTAAGGTAGGGCCTTGAGCATTAACCTCTAAAGCTTGGGTTAGAGAGAATTTGGGTATGTAGTTTTGTTATTAAATCTATATGAAATATGAAAGCTCACAAAATTTTGTGTCAATCGAAGACCATACGATGCTTATGATTGTTTGCCTAAAGCATGTTCATACTTGTCAGATTTGAATCTGTTCAAAATGTATCTTAGAGGGAGGAATGATGTAAACTCTCCACCACTCCTAAGCCCTGTTGCCTAACTGAGCTAACCTGTGGCATATGCATGTGTCACAATGAAGGTGAACGTTGCTAGACGTGTGCCTCGTGTGACTTGCATTGAAGATGTTGTTTGAAGAATAGTATATGAAACGCCCTAGTTTCTTAGCCAAAATTAGTGGCGCTACACAGACATGCTTTAATCTCATAGGCTAAAGTTCATAATAAATAATTTTAAAATAAAATCGTTGACTTATATATTTAATTTAAAACAATAAATTAAACCTAACATATTTTTTAATATATATATAAAAAAAATTGCATTTAAAACACTTACCAACTACTAAATAAAATTCAATGCGTTCTATTGCTCTATCATGCCCTATTTTAACTTCCATGATATTTCTAGCATTCACCGTCATCCGAGTGTGGAGCTTTACCTTTACATGGAAAGTATAAGGGTAACACATGACTTGAGTATTTTACTAAATACTTAGTAATTCATTTGACGGTTGGGTTTAGCAATGCAATCACACACATAACATGATTGAGACCTATCTTAAAATCGTCACATGTGCTTGGACTATTTTCAGTTTCGGGCAAGGTGGGCTCATAACATGATTGCACCTTTGCAGCAGTAAAGTTTTGGAATGTTTATATATGTTTTTTATAATATTATTTTCATACAAATATTTATAGACCTTTGTTATAATATTATTTTCATACAACCCATTTAAAACGTTAACACTAAGATGTTTTTTGGTATTTAAATTCTAATAAATAAATAAATAAATAAAATAATATAAATAATTAAAATATAAATAATTACAACAAAATAAAGATAAGAGAAGGAAGGTGTAAAATATAATTACGGTACTGGCAAATTATCAAGAGACATCTTTCTCGTTGAANCTGCAATATAAAATTGAATACTTTTAGATGTGAAAATAATTAATTTATTATTGTGATTAGTGTTTGACGAACACGACTCTCCACAATGGTATGATATTGTCCACTTTGAGCATAAGCTCTCAATGGAGAGTGTATTCTTAGATTATAAACCCATTACCATTCCCTAAATTAACTAATTTGGGACAACATTTCCTAAATTAACAAATTTGGGACTCTTTCATCTAACAATTAGATCATTATGACTCCAGTAAAAAAAAAAAAAAAAAAATGTTAGATGTGATATTTTTTTTCTAGTTAAAGTTTATTACAAATATTTTGCAAGTTTCAATATATACCCATAGCTAATTGAGAATATTCCTTATCAATATTAGGTTGATTTATGATAATGACAATTAAAAAATAAGAAGCAAATAGAAAACATTGAAATCAACGTGGCTCATAGAGTATAAAGCATGTATTGTCTGCTAAAAATCGATTAAAATGTTGTTTTAATCCATCGCCAAACGTATTGTTAAACTAAAAGAATTTGACATCTCTTTTATACATAAATTCATGTATTATCTTTAAATTCTTAAATACGCCTACTGAAATTTTAGTTTGTTTGGCCACTGTTGCCATGACTCAATGGCGGCCGAGGAACACTACGGCTTAAAGAAGTTACAAATGTATCAGTTGTCGGTGGTGGTAAATAAGGAGAAAACTGGGTGGATAACGGTAGACGGCAGAGCTTCATTGCACTTGTACAAAATTGTCAGAGAACAAAATTGAAACCTTACGAAATTACAAACATCCCATATTTCGATACAAAATTCTGTGTTTGAACTATGCTTAGTTTTAAATCATTATATCTCAAATCACAAATTAAGAGTCATTCCAACATCTTAGAGGATGTCTTTCTGTTCAACCCTATTGGATGTCTTAAATACGGCGGCTGAAATCTTAGTTTGTTTGACCATTGCCGCCATGGCTCGGTGGCGGAGGAACACTTCAACTTAAAACAATTATAAATGTATCAATTTTCGGTGGCTATAAAGGAGTATGAACTAGGTCGACCGTTGTGGATTGCAGAGCAAAGTCGCACTTCAACTTAAAGCAATTATAAATGTATCAATTGTCGGTGTCTATAAAGGAGTATGAACTAGGTCGACCGTTGTGAATTGCAGAGCAAAGTGTATAAAATTGTAGAAGAAAAAAATTAAAATCTTACAATATTTTTGTGGAGTTGAAATTTCCATTTCAAAATTCTATTATTATAAGATTATAATAATTTAATTCATTATATCGATAATCATTTTCATAAAATTTTGAGCCAAAATTGTTCATAAAATATTAAAAATCAAAAGTTTTTTTAATTTTATGTAAGAGACGTGAATTATATTATAGAACTTGTTTATAATATAATATAGCATGCCGCTACCCGAATTCAAATCAAGATGCTCTAGTACAACTTCCTAAGGAGCGTGTCTACCGATTTCACTATAGCAACTTTCTTGAAATAATAATAACCTATTATTATTTACTTGTCTACCGATATTTCGTATCAATTTATTGATAAATTCATTGGTTATGGTATCACTTAAGTAGATTGTGAAGTCGGTTATGGTATCACTTAAGTAGATTGTGAAGTCGATTATGGTATCACTTAAGTAGATTGTGAAGTCGGTAATGGTATCACTTAAGTAGATTGTGAAGTCGGTAATGGTATCACTTAAGTAGATTGTGAAGTCGGTAATGGTATCACTTAAGTAGATTGTGAAGTCGGTAATGGTATCACTGAAGTAGATTGTGAAGTCGTACCATATTAAAAACGTGTTTCATTAAATTTTAAAAATATCTTTAATTAAAATAGATAATAAGAGAAAAATTTTTGGAAAATCCTTCCATTTAGAAAAACAATATAGAAATAATGAATTTGCCTACAAAATAGTTGTTTGGCTTACGTTTTTCTTTGTTAATAGCCAAAGAAACATCCATGATTAACAATTACTCTCAAGCTTGTGTGCTACTTGGTGTAATGGTCGATGCAACGCTTCCAATTGGTGCAATGGTTGGGGTTTGAGCAATGCTGCTTCCAATTGGTGCAATGGTCGGGGTTTGAACACCATCCGATGCAGCCTCCGGGGTTTGAGCAATGCTGCTTCCAATTGGTGCAATGGTCGGGGTTTGAACACCAACTGAGGTTTGAACACCAACTGATGCAGCCTTCGGGGTTTGAGCAATGCTGCTTCCATCCGATGCAGCCTTCGGGGTTTGAGCAATGCTGCTTCCATCCGATGCAGCCTTCGGGGTTTGAGCAATGCTGCTTCCATCCGATGCAGCCTTCGGGGTTTGAGCAATGCTGCTTCCATCCGATGCAGCCTTCGGGGTTTGAGCAATGCTGCTTCCATCCGATGCAGCCTTCGGGGTTTGAGCAATGCTGCTTCCATCCAATGCAGCCTCCGGGGTTTGAGCAATGCTGCTTCCATCCAATGCAGCCTCCGGGGTTTGAGCAATGCTGCTTCCATCCAATGCAGCCTCCGGGGTTTGAGCAATGCTGCTTCCATCCAATGAAGCCTCCGGGGTTTGAGCAATGCTGCTTCCATCCAATGAAGCCTCCGGGATTTGAGCAATGCTGCTTCCATCCAATGCAGCCTCCGGGGTTTGAGCAATGCTGCTTCCATCCAATGCAGCCTCCGGGGTTTGAGCAATGCTGCTTCCATCCAATGAAGCCTCCGGGGTTTGAGCAATGCTGCTTCCATCCAATGAAGCCTCCGGGATTTGAGCAACGGTTCCAATTGGTGCAACGCTGCTTCCATCAGATGTTGTAGATGCTGCCTCCGAGGGGGTTAGAGCAACGCTGCTTCCATCCGATGCTGCCTCCGGGGGGGTTAGAGCAACGCTGCTTCCATCCGATGCTGCCTCCGGGGGGGTTAGAGCAACGCTGCTTCCATCCGATGTTGCCTCCGGGGGGGTTAGAGCAACGCTGCTTCCATCCGATGCTGCCTCCGGGGGGGTTAGAGCAACGCTGCTTCCTTCCGATGCTGCCTCCGGGGGGGTTAGAGCAACGCTGCTTCCTTCCGATGCTGCCTCCGGGGGGGTTAGAGCAACGCTGCTTCCTTCCGATGCTGCCTCCGGGGGGGTTAGAGCAACGCTGCTTCCTTCCGATGCT